>NC_051186.1:70771309-70837111 GCF_013339695.2 Rhipicephalus sanguineus
TAGTGGCACTTGCACGTCGGCATTCGTGTGCTCTGAGGTATTCCTTAGGTTAACTTCGTGTTTCGCGCACTGCTGAAGCAGATCTCAGAGGCCACGTAGAAAGAAGCACGTGGTTGAGACCTGCTTCTCCAGGTGCTGCAACGATCCCAGCTGCCCACTAGAAAACAGAATGCTCTTTCGTTCAATTAATTTTCATTAATTATTCTGACATTTAATTGGTCCTTAAGTAAACTTATGCTCTGATACCATATGTATTCAATATAACTGTTAACTTAACGAAAAACATCTACGTATTTCATGCCAGTTTCTTTTTTTTACGAGACTTTTTCTGGATAGTATTTGGAAAACCGGAATTGCTCTGGCAAATATGCTTGGAATTGAAACAAGTCTCACTCGGTGCTCGTGCCGCTAATAAAATCACTTTTGTATTGGTTGTGGAATACAAACATAGCGAGTGGGAGATACAATATTTACCCTATCCTAACACGCACATTCTTCTATCTTCATTTATTTCAAATGTATGTAAAAAAGGTTTTATTACTTTTGATGTTGGCTTCAGCACATTGCTGTTGTAGGCGGTCTCAAGTTTGAAGACTGGACCCAGCCTGAGGCTAATGTCAAAAGGGCACTTTGCTCACTGTAGAGCTTCACGTATGATTCCTCCATAGGGTGCCATGCCTCGCTTCCATTTGCTTACCCTCATCCATTACCCCCAAACAGGCATCAAGGCACCACTTAAACATCTTATTTTCTCTCTCCTTTAAGCAACTTGAGTGAATTATACCGTATTTTCTCGCATATAACTCACCCCTGCATATAACCCATGCCCCTGTACTTATTCCGAGTCCCGTGTACTTATTCTTTGCTTGTGTCCATACTTCTTTGCGCTACCTGCATTAACTTTAACTCTACAAAAAGAAAAGAGAACTATGAATATAACCCGCAACCCTGCTTTTTAAGCACATTTTTCCGTTTTTTGGTGCGCGTTATATGCGAGGACCTGCTGTTGTAGCTTAGCGGCTGACATGTAAAGCTATTGAATGCACGATGGTGCGAGTTCAACTGTTGGCCTCAGTGTCTACACTTCGATGGCGGTGAAATACGAAGACACTGGTGCATACTTAGGTTTCATTGCTTGGTAAATAACCCAGGTGGTCACAATTTATCCAGAATCCACTACAGCATGCCTCATGATTATGCTATATTGTGGTTTGGTGTATAAAACAGCAGAACTTTTTAAAATATTCTTAACAATGACAGATCTGTGCAAAATGGCAATCGCTTCTGGTGAAGTCTTTTTATGTCCGTATTGTAAAACATTATGCTCACAGTGGCTTTCTGCGCAGTGCGTGGTTGCATGAATTGTGTGAACTCTGCTTGTCACTGGTAAGGACAGGCTCGACAGTCTTAAAGGTAACAACTCATTACAAATCTATTGCGTGACAGTGACTATATTAAATTTATAACCACTCATTGCTACTGTTATTTGAGTTCTGGAAATTTCTTGAGAACTTGAAATCACTTCCACTTTTAATCTTATTTCGAATAAGGTAATGTTATGATGATGTAATTATGAAAGCAATTGATTTAACTGCCTGAATAAATGTTCCAAAGCTTCTCTGTATATTACAAGAAAGCTCCAAACTAATGGTGATCACTTCAGGTTCCTTGGTGTACATGTCATTTCATACTTCCCTCTAGAGAACCAATATGAACCTCCTTATGTAATAAAGAAAGCTGCATTTTAGAGAACTAAACACTCAATAAAATTCGGCGTGATCTCATAAGCCGCCTCATTCTCCTTGCAACCTCATTCTCCTCGTGTGGAAAAACCAGGAAACATTGAGACTGTCAGGTTGAAAGATATAACATAGCTTACTACTGGCATATGGGGTAGTATCTTTAACTGAGCGTACCTCAAGCACCATCGCTAGGGAACGAACCGCAAAAGCGCAGTTTATAATTTGTAGACCTGACAGAAGTCGTGGGGGCTTTGTAGCATCTCGTACAGGACTTTCTGCTGAGCCTTTCCCGCCACGACGACACCAACCTTCAAGGACTGGGCTTCCGACTGGATTTCTCGGAGTTCTACAACAGGCAGAATGTACAGCTGCGGACTTCAATGACGTTCCATAGCCGTCGCCAGTACCAAGGGTGGGCCTCCTTATTTTTACTTAATTTGCACGTGCAACTGCAGAGACCTCAAGTACGTTAACGTTGTCGTGTGTTAGTGAAAGAACACTACAGAGGAATGTTAACTCGGGAATGGTGGTGGTTTCGCCTAGTTGGTACTCCATTATGATTGAGGGTTATGGCACGATGATTGAGCAACGAGGACAATGGTGGACATAAGAGTAGCGTTTGTCTTGTCTACCCTCATCTTTGTCACTTATCCTTCACACTATAACCTTTGTGCATGAACAAATGTTGCTAGAGTGGTAGATAACACCTCTGAATTGACAAAAGTAATCAAATGCTACCAGTAGTCTCCCTTTCGCTATTAGAAAATGAAACTGCATCTATGAATGCTTCAAATAAACCCATGAATCAACTGCTTTGTCTATTAGTACTTAGTTATATACAGTAAAACCTCGGTGATACGATCACGGCTTGTACGAATTTCGGGGTGATACGAATTTTTCTGTCGTCCCGGCCAAGGCCCATTAGTCTGCAATGTATTGGGGTACGGTTGTTGCGAACCGATTTGCACCCCGCGACGTTTGATACAAACGTATGCTGTCGCGGAAGACGCGGCAGTCACGCGCGGGCATGCGCACTGCGCGACCATCAATGGTGCATCATTGCCCCCGAGATAGTGCACGCGAATCTTGGAGGCCTTTATGCACCTTCGCGTTTAGATTACAGATGACGTTGACGTCGAGCTTTTTTTTTTTCGATGCGTTGACGCGTGCTTCTGTGCTCGAGGCAGCAGAGTCTTTGTACAGTGTTAACACTTGCCTGCCACGTCGATGCAAGCCGTGTTCCCGCAATCAAACGTTCAATGAAACAAGACTGAAACTTGGGCTGCGGGTCCGTCATGTTCCATGAAACGTGGACGAAGACCCCAAGAGACGAAGCGAACGGTCTTGGCGAAGGAGCTTGGCCTCTGTCGTGTGCAAAGCGCTTCTTAAGTCACTTTCACCGCAGTACTATGGTGTCATGCAGAGAAGCGTAGTAAGATTAGGCAGGGATTACTAGCGGTCACGGGGCACAACGCATCTGGTTCATTAATTACACACGTGCGCCTGCACCGTATCTTTATGAGTACGAGTATGATCGTTGACGTCTAAAAACAATACGTCAATTATTCAGAGTTGTTCATGATGTCGCTGCGGCCCTGAGAAACACTAAATCAAGACGTATGCCAACTTTCTTTTGTCGCATACTATTTTCCATGTTTTCTGGTGATACGAATTTCGAATGATACGAATATTTTTGGTAACCCCGCGAGATTCGTATCACCGAGGTTTTACTGTATCCAGTACCTCGCCATAATCAATCTTTCATAAAGAGGTTTGACCGTACAAGCTATATTATTATTTCAGTGTTCTGCTTTTCATACACTGCAGGTCCACTGCCCAAGTTTAGGTGATTCTATGGCTGCTCAGCTGTCATGCCATATTACCACCAGCTGCGAGCGCACGGTGAAGGCATAATTTATATCGATAACGATTCGAGGTAAGGCCTTCTGAAGATGAGGCATGCGGAACCACACCATACTTTGGGCTTCGTTCGGAGCTGAAGAATCTGTGAGCAATGATAATTTAATGCTTGGATTGTGCTTTTCATTTACATGTGCAAAATGAACGTCTTGAGCGTGCATTATTTGGAAAAACATGGACTATCAGCCGAGTTTTTGTGCTTCTTGCAATTCCTTGACTGCAGCCGTAGTGTTTATAGTTGTTCAACGATCTTAAATAAAGTATCGCCTTTTGTATTCTGCTACACAGTTCCTAGTGCGGAAAAAACTTAAAGGGGTCATGAAGCACCCCTTGGGCTGATTGAAAAAACACATCCTGCGGAAAGCTGACACGGCTATGAACTGCTCTGCCAAATATTACAGTCGTGCGCGCCGCGTAATGGCCACAAGCGGAGCGCGAAGTTGCCGTTTCCCCAGGCACCCTCTTTTCAAACAGAGGCCGGTTCTCACTCTCGTCGGTGGGCGGGGCGTCTGTCCGCTGTACGTAGCAAGAGACATAGCATGCTTATTGGC
This sequence comes from Rhipicephalus sanguineus, assembly GCF_013339695.2. Lineage (NCBI taxonomy): Eukaryota > Metazoa > Arthropoda > Arachnida > Ixodida > Ixodidae > Rhipicephalus > Rhipicephalus sanguineus. The sequence continues at coordinate 70,775,523 of NC_051186.1, forward strand.
CGATAGCCGACGTAAATCGAGAGCGGCGTTCGGATCAGATGCGCTTCTTGCCGCGGGGTGCCGCCACTTGCCGGCGCCGCACTCCTCAGTACACGGTAGCCGCACTCGCGCAAGCGAATCACAGCGGGAGAGCGATCGCGTTTCATGACGCGCGCTGGCGTAACTTCTTTCCCCCATGCCATCCCTCCCTGTCTAGCTTCCAGTGCGCTCGCCGGCACGAGAAAAGAGAGAAAGCGCTGGGAGCGTGCGCCAAACCCCCGTAACTCCGCTGATTCTTGACGGATTCGAGAAATTTTTGCGGCAATCGATTCGGGAGGCAGTACACTCCGATACTGAGGCCATTAGATCATTACTTGGAAAAGTGGTTCATGACCCCTTTAATGGAAAAATGGTTGGGACGGAACGCTAGGCTGTCCCATCTTTTGTTTTTATACCTGTAATAGTCATATTTCTTACGTTACTGCTTGACAATGCTGTTGTATCCAATATTAACGCGATAGCGTTAAAGAGCTCGTATCGCAGAAATTCCGCCGTCGGCGTCGGCGCCGGCACCGTTGGTTGTGAGCGAAAAATCATCATCTTGTCCGTGACCGAAAAATCGAAAAATCTGCAAATAAAATAAATAATAAAAATGTTGGGTCCGAGTGAGAATCGAACCCAGGCCGTTTGCGTGGCAAGCAGGTGTTCTACCACGCAGGCATGCCTCTGCTTGGAGCTGCACTGAAAGTAACTTTGATGCTTCCCAAAAATACGCGTCCTGTATACAGTTGTCACAGTACGAGATGTAATATGGCAGTAATATTGCGTGGTACAAGCGTAGATTGCCATCGGGCGTCACACCACCTCAATATCATAACGTCTTCGTGGTTTAAAGACAGCCACCCATTACAAAAGGCACACACATTACTGCGCGTATTCACTTAAGACCACGTAGTGGGTGCATGGCAGCTTCGAAAAAGGTTCTCGCGCATACTTGCTCCTGGTTTAAAGCATGCTACCCATTACATAAGGCACACACCTTATTGCGCGCATTCTGTAAAACAGTCGTAGTGTTTGAAGTGCGCACTAGGGACATGATATTGCTATCGCGTTCAACTCTTAAAGGCGAAGCTTAAGCGTCCCGCAATTTTTTTTAGGCACGTTGATACTAGCGCTCTGTCCTGTCCGAACCTTGTCTCCGTTAAGTTATTTCATGCCAGAAACTATGTTGCAGAAGATGTATCTACACCAACTAGCTTCTGTTAATTACCCCATTGTCTATTTGTTTGTGAGGCAGCACTGAGTAAGTTGGCAAATCATTTTATAGGTGTAGAATGCTGCCTTAAAGAAGGTGTTGAGACACCTTCTGAATATACACTCAAAGAAAAAAAACGAGCATTTGGGAGTATTTCTGCCACACAACTATAATCATCATCTACCTCGCGTACTTTCCTTGCGTTATCACAGAGGTATCAGCACTTCCCTGTGGGAAACTGTGTGCGCACTATCAGCATGACATAACATTCTTGATAGGAAAGTGGCAAGAGCCGGGTTTTCAAGAAAGGAAACGCAAGTAAGCCAGATGATGGATTATAGTTGTGTGGCAGGAATACCCTCAAACCTCGATATAACGAACACAGATATAACGAATTATCGGTTATAACGAAGTAAATGAGGAATAGTCTTGTCATAGATACAATGTTACAAATGAACGTTTATAACGAATTTTTGGATATAATGAAGTTATTTTCATGGCAGATGTGACTTTCTTATAATGAGGTTTGAGTGTACTCCCCAAATGCTCATTTTTCTTGGTGTAGTCTGAAAATGCTGTCTATCAGTAATCAAGGTTCCTGTGAACATGCGAGCCAAATAGTATTGTGCTGCATGCTGCAGGGAATTTACAATTTCGTACCGAACATGGACAAAAAAATCTCTTGCTCTCTCATAATTCATATGGCGTAGCGCACCACGACAGGGACAGAGAACAGGGACGCACACACACAGCGTTAACTTGCAACTAATGGTTTTATTTGTGATCACACATGCCTTTTATACAGATGCCTTTTATATTTTGTAGAGCTGTGTGAATAGCAAAATTTTGGGTGCGAAGCGAATTTTAATAATAAAGATTGAGTGCGAATCGAATAATTTTCGAATAATTTTCAAATATTTCTCAAACATTTTTCGAATAATTCGAAGTGAAATTACAGAAAAAGTTGCAGAGAATCCCTAAGTATGTTCTTGTGAGATAGCAACATGAAAGTGTTTCTTTTTGCTAGGTTGATGAAGCGCTGGTGAGGCCATATTTTATAGTTGTCTTTCTTATCAAGAATGAGACAATGTAGAGGCCGAATTGTATTTGGTGCAACCAAAGTGTTGCCGACAACACTTTACACGTGATAGGCCGAGATGCCATTTCCTCAGCCTCTCCTCCTCCTTCATCTTCTGTGGAAGCCCAACTGATGTGGCAGACAAGGGTGTGCTCCCTTCAAGTCTGGAGTTCCAAATCTGCCTCGTAGACGTCGATATATAAGAGCATCTGAAATTTTTGGATGCTAAAAAGCTTCGGCGTCCGATTTTTCGGACTTCCTGCCCAAATTTCAGGTCCAAAACAGCATTAATTGAGCCCCCAACTCTGCCCACATCTTTCATCTCCATATTGGAACCAGCGCTTTCTTGAGTTAATACTAGGGGTGTGCGAATATTCGAAATTTCGAATATTTTTTGAATAGTGTTTGCTATTCGATTCGATTTGCACTGGAATTTTACTATTCGAACTATTCGAACTTCCCAGAAACAAATACAGTCAACGTCCGATTGAAAGTGACCCCTTCAGATTTTTAATATGCTTCACCTCATTACACTCTCGTATTGCGGCAAAGCTGCCTTTCAAGCTCCGTTACGGTCGAACTTTGCCAAGAGACAGTCAACGTCCATTTGGAAGTGGTCCCTAGATTTTCAATATGCTTCACCTCATCACACCCCGGTATCGAGGCAGAGCTGCCTTTCAAGCTCCGTTACGGTTGAACTTTGCCAAGAGACAGTCAACGTCCGATTGGAAGTGGTCCCTAGATTTTCAATATGCTTCACCCCATCACACCCCGGTATTGAGGCAAAGCTGCCTTTTAAGCTCCGCTACGATGATGATGACAAACTTTATTTATGTACAGGCAAAGCTCCTGTGGATTGCCCCGTAGGGGCCTTGCTGATGGTCAGGGCCCCTAGTCCAGGGCTCCGCTGGCTCTTGCCATCCGCTCTGCTCTCTGAACGAGCCTGATCTGGTCGTCGAGGGCCGGGCTGGACAGCAGTGCCTCCCATTGCTCACATGAGGTGTTCATGTTGTGGTGTTCAAGGTTGTGTAGTGTGCACTCCCACGTAATGTGGTACAGGGTTGGTGCGGCCCCGCACCATGGGCATTCATCCCTGTAAGATGTGGGGTGCATGCGGTGTAATGTGTGTAGGTTTTTGTAGGTTCCGGTTTGGAGTCTACGCCATGCAGTGGCCTCCTTCGTCGCAAGCTTTTGATGAGGTGGTGGATACCGTAGGCGTCGCCCTCTGTGGTAATTCAGTATTGTGGCATACTGGAGGTCAACTGGCTCCGGGTCCGCTGCAGTCGACGTAAGGAGCGCTCAGTTGTGTATGAAGCCTCGAGCTGCCCGGTCGGCGTGCAGGTTACCCTTGATGCCAGAGTGGCCTGGTATCCATATGACGGTCTGTATGTAGGAGTCGTCCTTGCCTTCCCTTGGTATTTGTGCAAGGACATGTGCCGCAGGCACACCAATTCTGCCCTGTAGGAAGTTCCTGCAGGCCTGCTGGAGTCTGTGAGTATTGTCAGCGGCTTGTTTGCATGCAGGCCTTTGCGGATGGCAAGTGTGATGGCCAGCTCTTCGGCTTCTGTGATCTTGCAAGGGCGGACAGATGCTCCAGAGGTTATGTGGCCTCGGCGGTCGCACACCACTGCCACTGCTCCTTTAGTCGTCGTCCCATACATGGCCGCGTCCGTAAAACGGGCTGTAGTTTGGAATCGATAGGTTTTCTGGAAGTATTGGGCCCTTGCTCTCCTTCTGCCGCTGTGTAGGTTGGGGTCCATGTTGCGTGGAATTGGGGCAACGCGATAGCCCTCCCGGACATGACGAGGTATCTCGCAGGTTTCCTGGGCTCTCGTTGTCGAGGCTTGGAATCCTAGGGTTTTTAGGACCTGCTGGCCCGTGCGAGTACGCTCAAGTCTCTGTTATTGTGAGACGTGAAGGGCTTCAACAAGTTCGCTGAGGGTGTTATGAAGCCCCAGTGCCATCAATTTCTCAGTGGATGTACTCGTTGGCAGACGGAGAGCAGTCTTGAATGCCATTCTCAAGAGGGTGTCGGCCCGTCTGGTCTCAGATTGTGTGAGATTATAATAAGGTAGGCTATATGTTATTCGGCTTACCACCAGGCTTCGAACAAGTTGAAAGGTGTCTCCTTCCTTCATCCCTCTTTTCTTAGATGTCACACGAGATATCATGCGTGATATAGCCTTGACGCTGGCTTGGAGGAGCATAAGAGTGTGGGTGGCTCGTTGGTTACTCTGCAGCCACATGCCCAGGATCCTGATCAATGGTTTCTCTGGTATGAGGTTTCCATTGAGGTATACCTCAAGTTTTTGTGATGGGTCTGTGGAGGCTGCGTGGTTACGTCTGCTTCGCCATACACGTAAGATTTCAGATTTCTCTGGGGAGCACTGTAGACCCCGCTGGCTGACATGATGTGAGCTGACATGATGTGAGCTTGGATGGTGTGAGCTGCAGTTTGCAGGCGCTCTTCCTTTTCAGCGAGTGATCCTTTTGTGGTCCAGAGTGTCATGTCGTCTGCATAGAAGGCGTGTCGGAGCCCTTCTACCTCCTGCAGTTTTATGGCAAGGCTGACCATGGCTACGTTGAAGAGCGTGGGTGATATTACTGCTCCTTGCAGCGTGCCCTTGTTGGGAGGTTGGTATGCAGGAGTCTGGAGCTCTTTGATCTTCAACTCCCCTGTGCGTTGGCTTAAGAAGCTCTGAATGTACTTGTATGTTCTTTCACCACAGTTGGTGTTTGCGAGCCCCTCCAGTATTCCTTGGTGGCTGATGTTGTCGAAAGCCCCTTTAATGTCGATGGCTAAGAGGACGTGTTCACCGCTGCGGGGAACGTTGCTGAGAACCTCTTCCTTGAGTTGTAGTAGTACGTCCTGCGACGACAGGCCAGCACGGAAACCAAACATGGTGTCGGGCAGGTGCTTATTATCTTCCAAGTGCTTCTGCAGTCTTGTGTTTATGATTCTTTCGTACACCTTGCCGAGGCAGGATGCCAGCGAAATGGGTCTGAGGTTTTCGATTGCCAACTTCTTGCCTGGTTTGGGGATCATCATTATTCTTGCGTGTTTCCACATCGCTGGCACCGTGCCTTGTTCCCAGTGTTGGTTGATGAAGGCCGTGAGTGCAGAGATAGACTTGTCGCTGAGATTTCTTATCATGGCGTTTGTGATGCGGTCTGTGCCCGCCGCCGTGTTACGGGTAGTAGCTGCGATGGCCACTCTCATTTCATTTTCAGTTATAGGTTCATCCATTGTTGGGTTCGGTTGTCCCACGTATGATGTTGTGCATGGCTCTGAGGGAGCAGGATCTCCATAGCATTTGGTCTTGATGGCGTCGACGAGGTCTTGTTGGCTGCCTGGGTAGGTGTGTAGTAAGCGCTCCAGGGCCTTGTGTCCCTCTCCTTTGGTCTAGGTGGGGTCGAGGATGGCTTTGAGGATGCGCCATGTCTTGGCTGTACCCAGGGTGCCGTCCAGGGAGTCACAGAATTTATACCAGTTCGCCGACGCGAGTTGCATGGCGTATTCTTCCGCTTCCGCTGTTATTTTCACTATGCGTGTCCTCAGTTTCCTATTGTTCTTCTGCTTTTTCCAGCGGCGGGTAAGCCCTTGTCTGGCGTCCCACAGATGTAGTAAATTAATGAGAACTAACAGACAATAACGCCAAGGAAACTACTTTCCTTGGCGTTATTGTCTGTTAGTTCTCATTAATATTGTGTCTAACAAAGATAAACGAGCCCTTGAAAAATCATCTGCTTTCCTTCAGATGTAGTAAATGGGAATCCACCTCCGGGATTTCTGTTGTTCTGACTATTTCTTTTGTGTGGTGTTCTTTTTGTCGACAAAGTTTGTTGCACCAGTCTTCCAAGTTTGTGATTGTCTCTTCATCCTGTTCTTGGGCTTCCCTCATTTTTTGCCAGTCAGTTAATTTGGCTGTGCCAATATCCCTGCGTAGGCGTCCGGTCTGTAGTGTTATGTTCAGTATGTAGTGATCACTTCCCAAGTTTTCGAGTGTGTTGTGCCATTCGGCTCGTGTGGTTTGTGTGATGAAAGTGAGGTCGGGTGTTGTGTCACGTGTTACGCTCCCTTGTCGGTGTGCTTGGGTCTGTGATGAGCATGAGTTGACACAATTCCATCGTTGTCTCTAGCTGGAGGCCTTTCCAGTCACGCCTCTGGTATCCCCATAGCATGTTCTGTGCGTTGAAGTCGCCCATAATGACTAGTGGGTTTTCTTTGGCGAGGCAAAGGGTGTCTCAGAAGAGTTTGGCAATGGTAGCCCGCCTTTGACGTGGGGGGCTATAGATGTTTAAAATGAAAGCACTTTGTTTCTGGTTGCCTCAACGTCAACGTCCGATTGGAAGTGGTCCCTAGATTTTCAATATCCTTCACCTCATTACACCCCCGTATTGTGGCAAAGCTGCCTTTCAAGCTCCGCTACGGTCGCAAATGTATTAACTCAAGAAAACTCTGGTTCCAACATGGAGATGAAAGATGTGGCAGAGGTGGGGGCTCAATTAATGCTGTTTTGGACCTGAAATTTGGGCAGGAAGTCCGAAAAATCGGACGCCGAAGCTTTTTAGCATCCAAAATTTCAGATGTTCTTATATATTGACGTCTACCAGGCAGATTTGGAACTCTGGACTTGAAGGGAGCACACCCTTGTCCGCCACATCAGTTGGGCTTCCACAGAAGTTGAAAGAGGAGGAAAGGCTGAGGAAATGGCATCTTTGCCTATCACGTGTAAAGTGTTGTCGGCAACACTTTGGTTGCACCAAATCATGTACATAAATAGAATTCGGCCTCTACATTGCCTCATTCTTGATAAGACAACTATGAAACACCACCCTACCAGCGCTTCATCAACCTAGCAAAAAGAAACACTTTCATGTTGCTATCTCATAAGAACATACTTAGGGGATTCTCTGCAACTTTGTTCTGTAAGTTCACTTCGAAGCATTCGAAAAATGTTTGAGAAATATTCGAAAATTATTCGATTCGATTCGCACTTAATCTTTATTATTCGAATTCGCATCGCACCCAAAATTTTGCTATTCGCACAGCTCTACGCAACAGAAGTCCAGAGAAGAAAGTCAACAGTTTCACCACAATGGTGAAGCAATGAATGCGATAGCAACAAGTTGAAATGTCATACAAACTAAGTTTAGCGGCTAACTCTTTTAGCATTCGACCTGGCTTAACTCAACAAAATGCTGGCGTATAGAAATGCAGCCACTGCAGCAAGCGAAGCCACCTTTGGCACTGTCTATTGCTTCAATGCAAACTAGTAGCTGGCAAGAACACAGCGCATACAAAGGTATGAGTCGTCTGCTGATCCCAGTAAAGATAGAGCATGTGCACCTGCATCTATCTAACTGCTCAAAGTACGCAGTTCCTACTGAAGCCATGCAGCCCGACTTCCGGAACACCCACCCCCCACATCCTTCTCATGCCAGAACAAAGCCAGTGTGCTTTTTCTGTACTTGAGCCACAGTCGTTCGCTTCCCTCACACGCTTTCACTTGCATATTAAAGATACGAGGCACGGGGCAATATTATTGCCCTTAGACTATATACGGAATGTTACTGTGACAGGAGAAATGCACACGGAGTGTCCACATAATTGCTATAGCAGAAAAATTTTATAACCAAGGAGCTATATGTACAACTACACACAGACTCAAAAATATACGTACATATTTACACAAATCCAACGCGAGCTTTTTCCTAGTTTTCGTCGCGAGAATTCGGCCCTCGTGTTACAACTGAATACAGCCAAAGAAATACTGCGATGCACCCAATGAGAACAGAAACCTCCAGCTTTGCGACACATTATGGCAACATGTGCAAGGGCATCCAAATTCAAATCCACTAGCAATCAAAACATTTTTTTTTTGTGTACTACCGTTTGGACATTCCTCCAGCATGTGCCAGATGTGCTAGTAGTGTATTCATTAGTGTGAAGTCGTGATTTTGACCAGGAATTTGAGTTTGCCTCATATTCATTGCTGTAAGAGATCGCGTCTACCATGGTTTTGTCCGCAGCGTTGCTTTGAGTCGGTGGGCGTGATGCGCCCGTACTTTAGTGGTTGCCCATGATCGCGTCGACACGACTGTATTTGTGCTCGCAACGGTTGCGGCAGAATGTAGTTACGCTTGGACTACGTGCGCGCTGGCAGCGTGTGTGCCTTCAGGATCGCAGGGTTAGTGGCGACGAGCGGTAGTTTCATTTTAAGCGCTATGCCGAAAACATGGCAGGAGTTATTGAAGAATGATGCTACCGTGGCCCGCACGTGCATCAAACCCATCGGCAGCATCATGGTGGATGGGCGATCTGTCGCCGAGCATCTAAATGACGAAAAAATTACCGAGATGTGGGTGGTAGCAAAAAGTGTGTCTCCAATGAAGACACAGGTGTTGCTATACAACCGCATGGCTCTGGAAGTCACGAGCCAACGAGAAATTGTCGAGTTGCCAGCGGAATTTTGCGGCAATCCAAGGCAAGTTCTTCTTTCTTATGTGGTAGCACTCGCAAAAACTTCGTTGAAGCGGAAGTATCTAGGAAAATTATTTGTTGTGATGAGACATTTTTCCCATTGTTCTCTGTGGGCAGCTGGCAGGGAATCGAAAATTGTAGGGATCGGCAAATATTCAGGTGTTTCGAATATTCCAACGAATATTACAGTATTCGAATTCACTTCGATACGAATTTATATTATTCGAAATTTCAAAGTATTCGAAATGAACGAATATATGTATGTTTTACCGCACACAACCCCCTGTAAAGGCGGTTTCACTGCAGCGTCAGGGTGCTGTACCGTGAAACCACCTTTACAGAAGAAATCTGCACTGCCGCGAAGCCACACTTCAAGGTTAAAGGAGTACAGTAGAAGCTCGTTATAACGAAGCGGGATATAACGAACTAATGGATATAACGAAGCAATCGTAATTCCCCTTGAAATTCCCATAGACGCCCATGTATTTAAAACCTCGTTTTAACGAAGCTAAAATTTCCTCGCAATGGATATAACGAACCTTTTTTTCCCACCGAGCATTTACTGACCATTTTGGTAGCCGGCAAGTCAATGTCTTATAGCGCGCGACGGTTTACGTCCCATCACGGATGCGGTAATTCAAAACTCGCGCCTCGCGCTCCCGAGGAGCCGCCTGCCAACACGCGCGAGGGTGCGCGTCTGCCTGCCTCCCCTTCCACTGAAACTCGTGGACCCACCCGCGCACGTCACCCGGCCTCCCCTCTCCCGCGGAACTCGTGGACCCGCCCCGATCTCCTGTTGCGCGCGGCGACCGCGCGGCGTGGGCTCGGGCCTTTTTGCTTGTCGTTCGCCGCGTGTGCATCAGAACAGCGTCTCTCTCGGTTCCCGCCGCTAGACAGGAGATGGACGACGGCAACGGCAAACGAAAGCGCAAAACGGTTACAATCGAGCAGAAGGCGGCTATGTTGAAAGCCGTTCAGTCCGGCGTCAAGAAGAAAAAAGTTGCCGAAGATTTCGGCGTAGCGTTGAGCACGGTACCGCAAGCGTGTAATCGACCGAATTCTACTCAATATGAGCATGAAGTGCGAGACTACAATCGACCCCTACATGGCGATCGAGATGCTACAGGCTGCTTGGATGTCTAACAGCAAGCACGATCGCCAACTGCTTCTGGCATGCCTCGTTTGGCGTCAACAGCGGCGGTGACAGCGAAGATATCGGTGCTGCCGCCAATGAGGGTGCCGCGGGTGACCAAGACCTGGCGTCGTGGGACGCTCTCCTTGACGCCGGAGTTGTGCCCGACTGCGACACTTTCTGCACGTACGTCAGTGCCGATGCTGACGCGGTGACAACCGAAGAGCTGACAGAGGCTGAAATTGTGCGCGCGGTGACAGGGGTGGTGAATGACGAGTGACGAATGTGTCGACGACAGCCCGAAGAGTTGGTGAACCCGATGTTCCGACGTCCGCGCAAGCGCTGGATGCGGCAGACCTGCTGCCTGCTGCGCCGCTTCTTCGGCGCTCGCGATGACGGCGAGGACGGACTCGACATAGCGGCAGCGGCCGAAAACGCCATCATCCGTCTGAGGAAGACACGGCAGAAGTCTATTAAGGACTATTTTTCTGCTAAGTGAGCCGCCAGCTGGTGTGCCGAGTTTGGCGTGAATAAAGTAGCAGGTCTTTGCTGTTCTCTCTTTTTTTTTCTTTTGCTAGTTTTTCTCCGTGCGACGGCCGTTTTTCGTTTGCGTGGCGGGCTGCTGTGGGATTTGGTGGTCAGTACATCCTCTCTTGCGTGCTAATTGTCGGTAGAAATGGATATTGGCTATAACGAACTAATGGCTATAACGAAGTAATTACGACTCCCCCTTCAACTTCGTTATAACGAGGTTTTACTGTACTGACATGAATTAAAAAATTTTTCGCGTTGTTGCTCTAAATGAAAGCACGGGTGTCGAGAACAGTAAAAAGAGTGTCGTGGTGCCTGGGGATGCATTGCATATATTTTTAATACCGCTTCTTTCAACCAGCAGTTTCAGTTTCGGTTTCGAGAGGGCGGCTTCATAGTGACGTGTCAAGTCTGCCCGTGACGTCACGGGCAGACTGCAACCCACGAAATATGCACCTGCTGTCCTTTGCTGTCAGTCGAACGTGGTTCATGATGAGTGAACTGTCATCCAGTGCCTCCAACAGCGATTTCTGTGATTTAGGCTGCATGCAGAACCCAGACTTCGCAAACCAAGTGAGCTGACTTGAAACGTCATAGGGCTCTCCATGCGGTGAAGCTGCCTTGCAGATGCTGGGAGATGAAAACTTTAAAATCAAACTTAAATATTTATACGTGTTTCCCGGATGCGGTGTGGGGACAGCGTTAACACTACATGCCAAGGAAACCAAAAACGTGTCAGTACTCATTTAAGTGTACATTTTTTTTTAAAGTTTAAATCGTGTTATATGGGCTTATACGCGCTAAGTATAGTAATTTTTAAATTGTAACATATTGTACCACTTCTAACCTGCACCCTACTGCCATTCAAATCTTGATGCTATTCAAGGTTGCTTCCACTTCATTTCAAACCAAAAAAGTGACATTCGCTCATACCTAGTTCCAATTCTTAAAAATATTGTGCAAGGGTCATGACAAAAACGCCCATTTTTCATAATAATATGCGCTATAGTATACTATTCGAACTATTCGATTCGAAATTATTCGACCAAATCACTATTCGCTTCGAACCTCAAATTTGCTATTCGCCCATCCCTAGAAGATTGTTCGCAGTGACTATTCTGTGGTCCAGACCACAGAATAGAGTGCAGCTTTATTCTGTGGACCACACAATAAACTTGCATGCTGTGGGCTGTGCAGAAATGTTCTGTAGCCCAAGCAGCCCACCTCTCTTGACGACGATTTTCTGTCACATATTGCGAGGGCTCATTCTGTGAACCCACTCCATTAAGACTTCGATTTGTTAATGCTCGAGCTCCCTTGACAACAGCTTCTCTCTCGAATCTCAATATGTGCCCGCTGTTTTGTGAATCGCTATTGAAGACGCGTATGCGTGAAAGATTCCAATGTTTTGACATATGCCAGTATTGATATCAGCCGCAGATAAACTTGTTATTGTGAACGGAAGCAGCAAAACGAAGGCGTATAATGATAGCAAATGACAGCGGTTCTAAAATTTCGTGAACCTGATCTATCGCTTGCGGAACACTAAAGTCACTTTCATCACAGTACGTTTGTGTCATGTGAAAAAGTGCACTAACGTTTGCACTGGAGACTCGAATTTTGAGCAATCCTTATGAATTGGCGCGGCCATAAATCACCTGTAAAAGAACACTAACGCCACCACGAAAAGAAAACAATAATAACAAATGACAGCGTGTATAAAATTTTCTGGCCTTGATCCATCGAGTACGCAACGCTTAAGCCACTTTCGCCACAGTACACCTGTGTCAAGCAAAAAAAAAAAAGCGCAATAAGATTGGCGAGAACCTACTAGTCACTGGAACCTACTTATTGCTAGACACAGCGCACTGTGTCACTTAATTGGATACACTTGCACGCGCCGTATAATTACGAGTACTTGTATGATCGTCAACGTCTGAAAACTTTACAGAAACAGCTAAAGTAGCCCCTTACCAATCTCAGTGCACTTTTTTTGCACGACACTAATACACTGCGGTGAAAGTGACTGAAGTGTATCCTGACACGAGAGATCAGGGCCAGAGTATTTTTGTAGTGTCGCCCTTTGTCGTTATGATTCCCTTCTCACGGTGGCGTTGACGCTGTTCTTAAGATCTGTGGCTGTGTTCGCACAATCGGGGGGATCGCTTAAAATTTGAGTCTCCCGTGCAGATCTTAGTGCACATTTTCTTTTTGCATGACACAAATGTACTGTGGTGAAAGTGACTTAAGTGTTCCGCACTCGATAGATCAGGTCCAGAAATTTTTAGAACAGCTGTCATTTGTTATAATACGCCTTCTTTTTGCTGCTTCAATTCACGACAAGTTTACCTGCTTTTGCATGTAAGACCAGCAAGCATGCCAAAGGTGGGCTTCGCCTTCGCATTTCGAACCTTTCACGCATAAGCGTCTTCCATCTCGCGTACTATGCCCGGAAATGGCCTCCTTGGTCCGGACTTATTCACAAAGTTGCGAGCAAATATTGCGATTCGCGAGAGAAGCTGTCGTCAAGAGAGGAGGGCGCAGTGCTTATTCTGTGAATTAGACCACAGAATAAACCCTACCAATTTGTGAGAGAAACCCGTCGTCAAGAGAGGTGGGCTGTTTGGGCTACGGCGATGTCTGGTGCGCACGGTCCACAGCACAAGTCTCTTCGGTGTGATCCACAAAACAAAGCTGCACTTTATTTTGTGGTCTAGTTCACAGAACAAAGCTGCAGTTTACCCTGTGGTCTCGTCCACAGAATAGATTGGGACTCTATCCTGTGGTCTGGTGCGCAGAAACAGTCGTCGAGAGAGGTGGGCTGCTTGGGCTACAGAACATTTCTGCACAGACCACAGCGCGCAAGTTTATTGTGTGGTCCACAGAATAAAGCTGCCCTCTATTCTGTGGTCTGGACCACAGAATAGTCACTGCGAAAATTGTTTTTTGTGGTGGAAACTTCATTGTAGCGGGCTTCGTTACAGCGGGATTCGACTGTATATGAAAACCGACGAGTTTCTTCAGATATTCTATGGCTGATGGCCGTTCTCTCCCCTATCACTGTACTGCGAGTGTTTCGCTTTGCTGGGCATGAGTTTGCCCCGAAAAAAAAGAGCTGAATTACGGTCCACAGACTGCAGGCAAGCAAGCATGGTATCGAGTACAATGACTGAGAACTCAATAACGCATGCCGTCGGGCTAGTTGGTGCATAACTGGTTAGAAAATCGTAGGCACAAAACAAGAACGTGGATGAAGAAGTAACGAAGAAGTGCGCTTGTCCGTGTTACTTCTTCGTCCATGTTCTTGTTTTGTGCCAACGATTTTCTAACCAATGACTGAGAAACAATGCACCGACTAGATGAGAGACAAGCACTTGTCCCATGGCTTTCACTGCACAGCATACTCTAGTGTCACATACCTCCGAGGGCTGCCGTCCTTGTGCGGAGGCACGACCGTGACGCTGACCATGACGGACGTCTTGAGCAGGTCCACCATCTGGTCATAGCTGAGGGTTGCCACGGCCACCTTGCAGATCTGCATTTCGAGACTTGATTAATCACGCACTTTAAAAACCAAAAAAGAAAACCTATATTACCGGGTATTTACTCGATATTTTTGGGGAGTAGCGACACCGTTGTGCATGTTAACATTCCTCCAGACAACGAAAACAGCCGCTCACTAGACACACTAGCGCTGATGTGTTAATCTTATCGTCATAGTTTTTTTTCTTCCAAGTGTGCTGTCTCAATAGGGAGAAGCACTGACAGCTGATTAACAAGATGCTTCATCTTAGGATAACCCAGAATAATGCTGGGTTTTCTTATTTCTAGACGTCTCTTATTTTGCTATGACTCCTCATTGGTTTCGGTGGTTTCATTCAGTATTATTTTGGTACTCTATTGCAACAATGAGCTCAGCCTTGCACGCAATTCCATGCTCTGGAATGGCATGCAGTGCCATTCCTTTCGGATTTCAATGGGTGAATGCGCACAAGCTTTACATTTTGTGCATGTTGCACGTGTTTATGCAGTGAGCGTTTATTGCTCCAACGCCACACTTTTCTAGGTTGCCATGTGCACGCCTACCGAATTTGTGTCGTTGATTAAGCAATTTACATTGATAGTACCACTAAAAATAATTACCATTTCTTGCTGAGCTTTCTTTTCCATGACGTTGTTAAAGAAACCCTGCAATACTTTTCAAGTACCATAATATCCCGAGTAAGCACCCCCTTCCTTTTTTTGAGAAATTTGAAGTATGCGAAACATTTCAGGTATGTGAAACATTTGATTTTGGGTATATGGCATCATTTGTCGAGAGAAGAGCAAATAATTTCTAGCAGACTTTAAGAATTAATTGTAAATTTCATGCCACGTGCTGCACTGTAATGTTTGACTTTTATGTTCGCAGGAGCCTCGACCACCTACCGGCAGCATTTCCTGACCATGTTAAAATAGTGTTGCAGGGCCCTTTTAAACCCTGGTGTGTTCTAAAGGCAGATGGCCCTGTTTGAGGACAGTGTTGCACTTGCCTCGAGCAGACGGCATCCACGTCGAAGTCCGGCTTCCCAGGCGAGCCCATGTGGCTCGACCTCGGTGACCAGCCCCTCGGACTGAACGTGAAAGCCCAGCTGACCGACAGTGTTACGGCACAGCATCAGCTCCTGGGTCTGGACAGCACGCAGACAGCACAAAAGAAACAGTTAGTGCTACTACCTCACATCTAGCACTGAATACAAAAACTCCCAGGGCCCCTTAGGATCACTCGAAGGCAAAAGCCATCTGGTGTGGCTATCTGGTCATCGTAATCATGTTTGATGATCATGACTATCAAGTGATCATCATTATTATCTAGGCTTGTGTGAATAGTAAATTTTAGGGTCAAAGCAAATTTGAAGCAAATGGGTGATTTGGTCGAAAAATTTTGAATCGAATTCGAGTAGTATATATCACATATTATAAAGAAAAATGAGCATATCTGTCATTACCCAACTAACCCGCACAATATATTTTAAAAATGAAACAAGGCATGTGCAAATGTCATTCTTTTTTGGTTCAAAGGAAGTGGAAGCAACTTTGAATAATAGTAGGATTTGACTTTCGGTAGAGTGCTCCTGATAACCTGTAAAATACGTTACGTTTTTTAACCGGCATAGCAAGCTTTTAAACTTAAAAAAATGATGAATCGATGTGAATATGTTCATTTAACCTTGAAGTGGGGCTTCGCGGCAGTGTGGATTTCCCCTAAATAGGTGTATTCACAGCATAGCATCCCTGCACTGCAGTGAAACCACCTTTACAGGGGGGGGGGTTATGTAGTTTATATATGTTTATTCATTCATTTTGAATACTTCGAAATTTCGGATAATTTAAATTCGTGTCGAAGCGAATTTGAATACTGTAATAATACTGTAATATTCATTCTAATAGAAGTGCTTGAATATTCGCACAAGCCTATTATTATCGTCGTGATATTTGGTGCCATTCGTGTAAATGACACGATGACTTCACAAACAGTCACTTCTCTCGTTTGATGAGACCTTAACAAAAGCTCGTTAATACTTGTATGCACAATACTTTTTGGATTTTCACGCGACTGGCCTGTTACACGTGTAACCACCACCTGGTGCAAGCTGCGTTGCAATGTTTGGGAAACTTTTGTGAATGTTTCAGAGTGCGCTCTTGAAATACACCCACGCCGCGAGCAGCCGAGCTTATTCTGGATCTAACACGAGTACCAGCAATAATGCTGGAAGTTTCAATCAGGCATGTATCAAAGTTGAAACGTTTCACGGACTATCAATTACCGACAGTTGATGACTGCGACCACGGCTATCAGTGTACAGCGAATATATTGCTTGTGCTTTAATGCTTCATTTGGTGGGCACAAGTTCACCCAATCTAGAGTTTTGTCTTGAACAGCCCGACTGCTGCCTTGTTCACTGTCACGACCACGTGACAATATGCTCACTCCATTTTGCCAGCCGTTAAGTTCTGAAACACCTCTCCCATTTCAGACTTGCTTGAGGAAAATGTTATTTGATGTTACTAGAGCTGTGCGAATAGCAAAATTTTGGGTGCGAAGCGAATTCGAATAATAAAGATTGAGTGCGAATCGAATCGAATAATTTCGAATAAATTTCGAATATTTCTCAAACATTTTTCGAATAATTCGAAGTGAAATTACAGAAAAAGTTGCAGAGAATCCCTAAGTATGTTCTTGTGAGATCGCAACATGAAAGTGTTTCTTTTCGCTAGGTTGATGAAGCGCTGGTGGGGTCATATTTCATAGTTGTCTTTCTTATCAAGAGTGAGGCAATGTAGAGGCCGAATTGTATTTATGTACATGATTTGGTGCAACCAAAGTGTTGCCGACAACACTTTACACGTGATAGGCAGAGATGCCATTTCCTCAGTCTCTCCTCCTCTTTCAACTGCTGTGGAAGCCCAACTGATGTGGCGGACAAGGGTGTGCTCCCTTCAAGTCCGGAGTTCCAAATCTGCCTCGTAGA
Organism: Rhipicephalus sanguineus; assembly: GCF_013339695.2. Lineage (NCBI taxonomy): Eukaryota > Metazoa > Arthropoda > Arachnida > Ixodida > Ixodidae > Rhipicephalus > Rhipicephalus sanguineus. Next base: position 70,792,494 of record NC_051186.1, read on the forward strand.
TGTCAATATATAAGAACATCTGAAGTTTTGGATGCTAAAAAGCTTTGGCGTCCGATTTTTCGGACTTCCTGCCCAAATTTCAGGTCCAAAACAGCATTAATTGACCCCCCAACTCTGCCACATCTTTCATCTCCATATTGGAACCAGCGTTTTCTTGAGTTAATACATTTGCGACCGTAGCGGAGCTTGAAAGGCAGCTTTGCCGCAATACGGGGGTGTGATGAGGTGAAGCATATTGAAAATCTAGGGACCACTTCCAATCAGACGTTGACTCTCTTGCCTAAGTTCGACCATAACGGAGCTTGAAAGGCAGCTTTGCCGCAGTACGGGGGGTGTGATGAGGTGAAGCATATTGAAAATCTAGGGACCACTTCCAACCGGACTTTGTCTCTTGGCTAAGTTCGACCGTAAGGGAGCTTGAAAGACAGCTTTGCTGCAATACGAGAGTGTAATGAGGTGAAGCATATTGAAAATCTGAAGGGGTCACTTTCAACTGGATGTTGACTGCGTTTGTCTTTGGGAAGTTCGAATAGTTCGAATAGTAAAATTTCAGTGCGAATCGAATCGAATAGCAAACACTATTCGAAAAATATTAGAAATTTCGAATATTCGCACACCCCTAGATGTTACGTTTCCCCGCATCATGAGTCATTTCTTACGTGATCCCCTAAGAAACATAACAGTGGGGTTCTGCTCTACTTGAAGCTCGGACCACTTATAACATAACCGCTTACAGTGCAGTACCGGCTATAATGCGGTTTTTTCTGACTCCCGTTTACCCTCCCATAGAACTCCATGCATACGCATACCGCTTATTGTGCAGTCCCCCGAGATGAAAGACCGGTTATAATGCGGCTGCCGGAACGTTCTCAGAGGTGCGAGGGAGCGAGCGTGCTCCTCAGCGGAGATGCGCCAGCGGGGGAGAGAGCAGCGACGGAGCTATGAAGGAGGAGAGGACGCGGAACGAATGAACAAGGAGCGGGGGAAGAAAAAAAAAAGCGATGGCGGTGGGAGGCAGCAGTCCGGCACGGGCGTGTGGTGTCAGGAGGGGGAGCGGTTGCGTGGTCGACGGAGAAGCCTTTGCCCCCTTGACATGCGCGCTTTGCCCCGGCCGCTTGACATGCGCGCTCCGCTACGTAGGGGTGCCCGTGTCCGCATCAAGAGCGCGTTACCGCTGTTTGTCTTCGTCGGGAAAATAGTTGCTTCGTCGTAGAGCGCGTGCAACCTCGATTCCCCCGCAAGTAACAGTGCTTTGAGACGCGACTGAGTTTTCGCCTTTGCCACCAACAGGCGGACTTACAAGCTTGAGAGACTTTTTCAGGATAGTTGACGTGGCTGTTCTCCCGACCGCGAACCGCAACTGCGTTTCACGCGTGATGCCCTCGGTTTAGCTCGCGAGTGAGATCTCTTCTATGCCCGATCTCCGTGTTGGCTAGGGCAAGCTTCTCGCGGCGGCATGCCAAGTTGCAACGCGCACGCTTGCAACGCTTGCTCAAAAAAATATGAAAAGAGCTTACCCACTTATGTGGGCTACACGCACACACTTTAGTGATGCAGAACTATCGAAAGTACTATCAATACTATCAACAGTTGAGTCACTATTGAACTATCGATGGTAAAAAAGACTAATGACAGTGTTATCAATAGTAAGTTCAATAGTGCCTTCGACAGTATGAAATCAACCATGTGAACTCACTGCAGCATAAACTTTGTTCCCCGAGTGCATGGTAGTTTATGGTAGATCAGAAGGGGCAGGCTGAAGGGCAAGAAAGTCGACACGCCTGTGTTTCTTCACCAGAATGCTTGGTAAGACGATTAAGTTGAACTGTTCAGCTTTAGCAGAAAGGAAGCCGTTACATGTGGCACAACTGCATGGCTTCAAATTGACAGCGCATTTTCAGATTTCAGAATAAAAGTATCAAGACGCAAGCTTGTTCATTGTACAGTGTAACTGGTTACTTGTGAATATGAATTTATTGATGGACATAGTCCGGCATTTTCACTGCGGGAACAATTTATTTCTTTCGCCAAAATATTGCTCATAAATTAAACGAACTGAGTATTGCTAACAGTATGCTATCACAAATGTTGCGGCAATGTTGCCAGCCGACAAAAGCAGAGCTATTCGTAGCGCTAACGATAGCATTACCTGTAGCAGTTCTACCGACGGTGCTATAGATAGTTTCTTTACAGTATCGATTGTCAACTTACCGAGAGTTTTGCATCGCTAGCACACAGACCATGCAAATAAAATGCAGAATGGTGTGTGGCATAAGCTATAAATCCAGTGCACAAAAAACTACAGTCACTTGCCTCACATCCATCGGTGACGCAGGCCAACCTGGTCACAATCTCTTGTGCCTCGTCGGCATCTGAGTCACGTGCCCGGAGCACCACGCACTCTCCCTGATGGTAGAAAAGCTTCAGACTGGGAACGAGAGACATCACGTGATGAATCAGTCAAACGAACGTCTACGGACCAACGTGCAACTTGATGAGAAAAAGACAACTCATATTTAAAACAAACTCATGCTTAACAATTCAAATAATGAGCTGCTCACAATGTACAGTTTGAAAGATTTGGACAATGAGAGATTAAGAAGAGTACCTATTCTCTACTGTATAACCAACACAAGACATACAAAAAACTGAAGAGCTAAAGTAGGGGTGCATGCAGGTTGTACGCAAATTTTGGCGTGCAAGTTGGCTTCGTGGCACGGCTTCACGGTAATGCAAGGAAGGCTGCTTCACAGCAATAGGCAGAGATTTTCAAAAAATTATTTTTCACCTGTTTGTAGTTGGGAGCAGCATGCTATATTCAGGGGCCGGTTATATACGAGAAAATACGGTAATAGCAGCCTTTCAATCAAGTAACAATTACATGAAGTCGACAGGTAATGAAATAAAAAAAAACATGGCTGATCCCTCTGTCATAGGAATCGGTATAACACGAAAGTGACACGTGTTTTCACAGAAGTACTGCTTATTGTGTAGTGATATATGAGAGCTTGTACAATGGCTATTCGTGTTTGGCAGCTATAGCACCGTTTGACGTGGATGCACCCATGTTGACAGCATGCGTGTCTCTATCGCGACGACTAACGCCCATGATCATGATTAAACCGTTGTGGTAGCTGACGGTGTGAACATATATTTGGACACAGCGAATCGTGAATCCCACGTAAGGATGATATCAACAAGCTCATAATCAACACTGGTACCCGGTATGCACTTCTTCAAAGCGTCAATTGAGGAGAGAAACGGTACGGTGTGCGTTTTCTAGTAATGGGTAGCCGACGCCTGTGCTCATGCATACATAACACACACTGCGCTTCAGCAACACGGGAGGTAGAGGTTCGTAGCCTGAGCCGCAAACGCGTGCGTCCCGCTGGCCTCTGTCTCGCAGGCGCTGCTCTCGCTCCACCAAGGCACGACATTCGCCCGTCGAAATCGCATCCTTTCTGCAACGCATATTGCAGCAGTTTTGTTAGTAGGTGCTCTTGCAATTGAAGCAGTCGGCGGCGGAGAAATCCCGTTGGTGCACGTGGGAGCTGCACTACTCCGATGAGCCGACGCACGCTAACACGAAGCCAAAGGCAAAGAACGTAACTGCGTCAAGGGTGCCTCGGCGACGCCAGCGTGGCCAGTCTACCGCTCTGGTATCGAGACGCTTTAACCATGACCTCCGATATCGCATGCAATCTCGGAGCAAGCGCTAGTAAGTGTCGAGCGTGAAGCATTACTTCTTTTCACATCTCACAGACGGCAGCACTGCCTCGCTCCGCCCGCCGTGAAAGAGAATGTGTGAAAGATATAAGGCGCGTTCGCGCCGTGTTTAGCATCTCCCGAGTTAGCTTAGTCGGTAGTGCGTCGGGCGCTTGCCGTCGCGGCCGCAACGTCGTGGGTTCGATTCCCAGCGGGGTATCTTTTTCTTGGTTTTTTTCTTTCTCACCCGTTGGCGTCCATTTTATCAACGTCATATCCGTGACGGATGTACTTGGTGGACCCCGGCATAAAACACTTTCGTGTTAATAAAAAATAAACATATATTTTATAAGAAGTTGAGCTGTTGAACGTAATGGTATTAGGGTTTAAATGAAGGAAAAATAATGTGAAATCCTGCTGCCTGCGATGGTAAAGTGTCGCTTATCAGAAAAGAATTTTTCGCAGTGGAGCTGCTGGCCTCTGGTTGGTCGCGATTTTTCATGGCATTGTTTGTCTCACGCCAAACCACCAGCACCGCCATCCAGCAACACAGTGGTTACCCAGACTGAGCTCATACAGTGGCTCGCAAAATGGCCGTATGTGTTGACATCGCTGCACCTCTAATAACAATAATTAAAAATGCTGTAATGTTATAGACTTTTAAATATGCCGTAGTTTTTTCACGGAATCGGCCATGTTAAAGTGCAAAGCATCCAACATGAGTGGTGGAACCAGTGCAGAACTCCAGGCTGCCAATACCAGGGAGACATTATCCAATTAAGAAGCAGTGCTTTGTCCATCCAATCTTCGTCCTGGCATCTCGCAACAACATTTTATGCAAACCTCATTTTTTTAGCAGTGTCTTCCCCTTGAACACAATGTAGGGTGGAAGCTGGCTACCATCCACCATACAGAACAACATTACGGTGGCCCGCGTCATCCCATTGCCACTCAACCTTATGAAAGCATGTTTGGAGCCTTTCTGATGCACTGCGAGCGTCAATGGTATGTCAAGCAATGGCATAGCCAGGGTGTTGGGGGGTTCAGACCTCAATTGAAATTTCCTATTGTGTATTGATACAAATGATGACTGTTGGCCACGTTGATGGCCTCACCTGCTGCTGTGCGAGGACCATCCAAGCACTGCAGCTGTCGCACATCCAAAGACCGGCTCTCCGGTCACGTCGTCTAGTAGCACGAGTGAGCTGGCTGAGATGCCGAGGATGCAGTCGCACACACAGCCTTGGCCCTGGTCTTCCACCTGGGTCGTGTCATACATATACATCATACACCTGCAACGTTCACGCAGGCACGACACGTAAAAATGAAAAAGCGGCTGCACACATACAAGTTGAACCTTAAAGGGGGAATGCGCTATAGAAACATATTTTTATTTTTTAGCAGATTTTTATGAAACATTCACAGCTTATGCACTGAATCCAAATATGCAATTACTTTTTCTGTACAAGACGCTGTGTTTAAAATATCAATCATTTCATGTGCCTTATTAGGAGAAAGATTTTCTTATATATAGTGACAGTTACAAAGTAAGTCAGCATATCAGAATAATCTGGAATAAGGACTGCACGTCAACAGGACTTCGCCGGCACATCCAAGTCATGGTTTCCAGATCTCCGGTTAAGCAAAATCTTTTTTTCTTTTTCAACGTTAATGAAGTTACTTATTACATACTGCCTTATTATCCAACATTCTTACAGCCCTTTCCATGTCAAAAAGAGTCCTTCAGTGACTATACTTTGCATCAGAAATTGAATTTCAATTGAACAAAATTTTGATATATTGAAGGTTTTACCAACCTTGTTATGCTAAGGTTTAGGTTCCACTCTATGTGACGAAGCATTGTGAAGTAATAAATAATGCCACTTCAATTAAATATAACGTTGTCTGTCGGTCACACATGGTTGAAGCGTCAACAAAAGAACCATTGTTATTAAGAGGGCATGTTACATGGAATGAGTGAACTGAAAAGGCTGGGCGGAAGCAAAAAAAAAAAAAAAAAGAAACAACAGGAAGGCACCTGGTCACCAAGTAACATGGAGATGAAGCAGACAGGCAGGCAACACATGACAAGAAGTCACACTGCATTTCACACATCCGATACCAACAATGAGTGCGTTTTATATTTTGTCGAATTGAACGGCAATTTCCAGCAATAATGGCTGCACAAATTTGTTTGGGCATGTGACGAAGGACGAACAAATTTGAAAACAAAATGTATGATCATAAAATCTCTCTTACTGTTGTATTGAGATGTGCCGTCATAGAGGAATTTACAGTATTTAAGCATGCGGCAAACTTCTCGAATGCACATGCAAAACTATTCATTGTGGCTTCAGTTAGCAAAAGTTGGCGAAGAGTACGTCAAAAGAGTCATACATTTGTGTCATGTCTCCTGGTCCCACATCCAAACAAACTGAGCCCTGACAACTGTCGCAGTAACTGTTAGTACGGTGACGACACTGCTCACCTGAACCGACCAAGAGATGGCGCCCCGCACAAAGCCGTCCGGCACAAACCTAGGCCGCGGTCTCTCCTTCTTGCGCGATCCGAAGCTCAGAAGGGCTGGAAATATTTGACAAAGAATTGCGTGTCTACAGAATAATCTACATGTTGAAAAGAAAAAATACAAGATACGGACAAACTGTTGTGCACACACTCGTACCACAGAGCACCAAAGGAAGCCCCTATGGATTTCTCGTCAAGAAAGCTTCTTAGCTGATGATAAGACTGAAGGTTTTTTTGAAAAATCATGTGGATTTCCTTCGTGGCTTTGTGCCACGCACAAGTGGATGCCAATTTTCCCCTTTCATTAACATACCTCCACCTTGTGGGCTTTTCTACAGAACTAATTTGCCACAAGAAACAATACATAACGTGCATCGGCAATGTCAAAAAGAATGTTTATTACATCATGGTTTAACTGATGTAGCAATTTATTTAATGTACGGTAGGCTCTCATAAAATGGAACCTGAAGGGACTAAGAAAATATGTTCCGTTTAACAGAAGTTCCGTTTAATGAGAGATGAACAGGGGTGCAGAATCCAAGTAACAAACCAATCGTAGCAAAGGTAGTTATTCCGTTAAAGCGGCCATTCCGTTTAAGGGATTTCTGTTTACTGAAAGCCTACTGTAATACTGAAACTCGATTTAATGAAGTGATGGCCAAGCTTAAATTTCTCATGCTTTCATATGTAGATAACAAAAAAAGTAGAGCTGTGCGAATAGCAAAATTCTGGGTGCGAAGCGAATTCGAATATTGAAGTGTGAGTGCGAATCGAATAGAATATTTTTCGAATATTTCTCGAATATTTCTAGAATGTTTCTCGAATACTTCGAAGTGAAATTGCAGAAAAAAAGATGGAGAGGATTCCTAAGCATATTCTTATAAGATAGCAACATGAAAGTGTTTCTTTTCGCTAGGTTGAAGAAGCACTGGCGGGGTGCGTTTCATAGTTGTCTTATCAAGAATGAGGCAATGTAGAGGCCGAATTGTATTTATGTACATGATTTGGTGCAACTAAAGTGTTGCCAACAATATTTTACACGTGATAGGCAAAGAGGCCATTTCCTCAGCCTCTCCTCCTCTTTCAACTTCTGTGGAAGCTTAACTGATGCGGCGGACAAGGGTGCGCTCCCTTCAAGTCCGGAGTTCTAAATCTGCCTCGTAGATGTCGATATATAAGAACATCTGAAGTTTTGGATGCTAAAAAGCTTAGGCTTCCGACTTTTCGGACTTCCTGCCCAACTTTCAGGTCCAAAACAGCATTAATTGAGCCCCCACCTCTGCCACATCTTTCATCTCCATGTTGGAACCAGCGTTTTCTTGAGTTAGTACATTTGCGACCGTAGCAGAGCTTGAAAGGCAGCTTTGCCGCAATAGCGAGGTGTGATGAGATGAAGCATATTGAAAATCTCAGGACCACTTTCAATCGGACGTTGACTGTCTCTTGGCAAAGTCCGACCGTAACGGAGTTTGAAAGGCAGCAATACCGGGGTGTGACGAGGTAAAGCATATTGAAAATCTAGGAACCACTTCCAATTGGACGTTGACTGTGTCTTGGCAAACTTCGACCGTAACGGAGCTTAAAAGGTAGCTTTGCCGCAATACGAGAGTGTAATGAGGTGAAGCATATTAAAAATCTGAAGGGGTCACTTTCAATCTGACGTTCACTGTATTTTTGTTTTTGGGAAGTTCGAATAGTTCGAATAGTAAAATTCCAGTGCGAATCGAATCGAATAGCAAACACTATTCGAAAAATATTCGAAATTTCGAATATTCGCACACCCCTAAAAAAAGATTTCGCTAAATCGAGGAGTTTGTAAAAGTGAGAAAAATTTTTCAGTATTTCAGAATATAAAATTGTAAACTAGTGACACCGGAAAGCTTACGTGGCATTGTATTTTTCGCTAACCCATGCCTGTGCATGTGAAAAGTCCGCAGGGCTGGCCCGAGGGCGGACCGGACATGGAGCCTTCTCTAAGGCTCATGAAAGAAGTGACCGTGTTTTTTACTAAATCAGGAAAACCTTCCTTAAGTGGGACACTGCATTTTAAAACTTTTTTATAATTCTTGATTAATTTTTATGAAACTTGCTGATATGTTTATTTGTGTACTGATCTCAAGTATGCAATTATTTTTCCAGTTCAATCTGTAGTTTTTAAAATATCCAACATTTCACACGCATTTTGGGAGCAAGATTTTTTCCTAAACTGACAGTCTCTCAAAGTAAATCAGCATATCATAATAATCTATATAAGAAACAAGAATAGACGTTCTAAGCTCACTTGAACAAAATTTATGGAATGTTGAACCTTCGTGACTGAAATTCCAGCTTGACATCAGCTCACTCAATAAAGGTACATTAAAGTGAAACAATTAATCAGCTTAAACGGATTAATCATACTCTGAAAGCTCTATTGTCATCACTTTCACCATCATAGATGCATTAATAAAAGGGAAAATCAAGGTCAAAGTTTCATTTTTAGATTTCGTGCCGAAATCTCCGTATGTGATGTCATGGATTTGAACATGTTTCATTCACATTTCAGCAGCATTGGCTCAACGAAATTTTCTGAAACTTCGTATGACAAGTCTCTGGCCTCCTCTGAGGACAATTTACTTCATATTTACCAATTAGGAACTACATAGACCATAGTGGATGCCGTCAAAATCTATGACTTCATGGTGACTGGCGTGGGAACTTCAAGGTGGCGTCGCCACCCGCATTTTCTTTTTGTGCGTTTTCTCCCTTACCAAGCGTCTTCTCATGGCAAGCGTGGAGATTTTGGTATTATGAAAGAGTAATTTACTAATACGACAAAAAATTGTTTTTTCTATTTAGTGTCCCTTTACTGTCGAACTTTTCTTCGAATGTGTTTACAACATCCATTTTCTATTCTATTGCATAGAGTTCTCATCCCAGGTTATTGCGATATGCTAATTTACCACGCAACTTTCTCTGTTCAGGAGAAAGTCTCGCTCCCAAAAAGCACATAAAATGTTTGATATTTTAAAACTACATCATGTAGCAGAAAAACGAATGTGTAGTTGAAATCAGTGCACAAATATACACAAACTCGGCAACGCTTAGAGCTGACATGTGACGTCAATTTTTTTATAATTTCAATCAAGTTCGAACATCAAAAAGACGTTCTTTTAATGCAGCGATATAAGCTCAGCAACGTGTATAGCATTAAGGCAACATTAAACAGAAAACTTATTACATTTGTTAAGCAGATCACCCTTTTGCAATAGTACCACTCTTGCCGTGAGAAGGCACTTGGCAAGTCAGAAAACGCAATAAGGTGGCAACGCTGCCTGAAGGTACCCGCACCAACTTGTCGTGATGTCATTAATTTCGACAGTGCCTGCAAAATTCTTTACTGCTAAAAGTGAATTACGTTCGTGATCCAAGTTCTAATGGTGTCGAACACTTAACATGGCCAATTTTGAGACACCTCAACCAACGCAGTCAAAATGAGAAGCAAAAAAAAGACAAGTCAGTGACGTCACACCAACGTGCAGGCACTGAAGGGTTGGCATGTACTCAAATCCAACGTGCGTGTTTTTTTCCGATAAAACGAGCCAAAACATTATCGCACAGGTTCGATTCGTGCTCGACTGCTACCTGTACGTGCCACATGCGTTCCCAATGAAGTGCAAATGGCGATACGCTGCTTTCCTTACTATGCACTGCTTCCATTATGAAAGCTCATGTAAAAAAAAAGTTATTTTGAATGCAGACAATCAAGAACAAAAATGGGGTTATAATATAAAGTACACTTGCTGAACATTCATCAAAGATAACCGTGAGCATCTGTGGCCTTCACTAAAAGTACCGTAAAATCCCGAGCAAGCGCCCCCCCATACGGTGAAAGATAATCCGACAAAATTTAGAGGGGGGGGCCCTTGCGCAGTTGCAGATTAAAATTCAAGATGGCAGCGGAAGAGCCGCTAAAAATAAAGAATGCACACCTGTGCTTCTAATGACGTGCTTTATTGAACATGCATGCATTCACTGTTTTTGTTCGCCCTCGTCTGGCGAATAAAAACGGTGAATGAAACGGCAAAAATGACGGGAGGAGAGGAGGAGCCGCGCATGTTTCAAGTGTCCCGAAAAAGGGAGGGGCGATTGCTTGGGTAGGGGCACTTGCTCGGGATTTTATGGTACTCTGAAGGACCAGGTGACCACTCACAAAATTTAGGTCCAGAGTCAAGTGTGGTGTTGGTCGAGTAGTTGGCTGCGAGGTCCTTGAGGTACTCCTGCCGCGTCCGTTGTGCCATGGTGGCAAACTTCTCAGATCGGTGGGCAGCGTTCTCTGCATTGATCACTGAAAGGTAATGATGGTGGAACAAATTCCAATGAGCTCCCATCTTTCTGAAGTGATTTGACACAGGCTGTATTAAAAATAATGAAGTGCAGTGATACCTCGTTATGCATACCCACTTTAAATGTACTAGTGGTTAAAACATAGCTCATCAAGCCTCATAGAGCCTAATGACCACTTAAGCCATAGTGGCTCATCCTACACTTAGTGGTTAGTGCATATTGTGATGTTTTTGTGGCGTAAAAGTTAACGACACCCCTCAACTCACCGATGCCACAATGTGCCACAAGAAATATTCAGTCTTTTTGGAAACGTAAGAGACCTGCCGATCAACCCTTCCGCCTTCCATGCGAGTGCAGCGATGTCTTTGAGGATAAACATCCAAAAAGAACGAAGGCAAAATGGCAGCCACTGACGAACGCGCTAGTATGACTTATCATCGACAACCCTACCACGATAAACACGGATGAAAAACAGCGCTAAAAAGACGGGACAAGAAAGGACACGAGACCACGGCGCTGACTAACAACCAAATGTGCTTTATTCCTTCAGTCAGCATAAATATACTGTATATATAGTATATTTATGCTGTATATTATGCTATATAGCATATTTATTTATATTTATATAGTATATTTATATAGTATATTTATGCTGACTGAAGGAATAAAGCACATTTGGTTGTTAGTCAGCGCCGTGGTCTCGTGTCCTTTCTTGTCCCGTCTTTTTAGCGCTGTTTTTCATCCGTAATCATGAACCAACCAGCCCAACTGCGTACCCTTCTACGATAAACACCTTCAGCTATCTGTTCAGTAGCGTGTGCGGCGTAGTCCTGCACTGAGCGTGCCGCAGGCTTTTTATTAGGTGACAACCCAAATGTGCCCGCCACAGCGCCGTTCACCATGTGAGACCACTTCAAGTGTGCATCACTTGCAGAAACTACAGCAGCTTGCTGTCACTGTGTTGGCCCCACCAGTGCATGGTCGGGAGGGTGTCAGGAACGTACAAAGATCACTGCACGTGTATTTCCAAGGCAAATGCGTGCATACAGTACAGCAAACACCCTGGCAGTAATGGCCGGAGTTTAGGAGGCAACGTGCTGCACACAAGTAGGTACAGGAACCACTGGCTCCATGCAGCAGCAGGCCCAACATTTCATGAAGTGGCGCGAGTTTTTGCGACAGTAACAGATCACTTTCCAAATGCACCGATATGCATTGGTGAACGCCAGATCAATCTCCCACTGTGCCATAATGTTCCCTATCATAACTTAGAAATTGTCTTTGGTATCGCCACTGTGTGCTAATGCACGGTCTTTTAGTACTGTGTGCTTAGTGCATAATTATGCCACGTATTCCCTACCAGGTACATGTAAACCAGCTTTTACTTAAGTGTGCAGCATTCTTAGAAGGTGGTTTGTCACTATGTCTGGGTGTTTACTGTTGCGGATTTATTGCTGTGTCAGTTTATTGGCACTTATAGTCACATGCTGCCACTCTCAGTCAGCAAATTTTAAAAATAATTAGCGGAGGATTTTTGGTTAGACTCAAGTAAGCTCAATATTTTACAAACCATGATCCGGATTTGCAAACTTTTTGAGCAATTTGTTCAAGCCCTTCTGAAAGCCCTACAATAAGGGAAAGAAACACGCAAATCAAGTGATTAAATACGGCAATTAACAGCCATAATTTAAGCTAGCCAGGTAGTACAACCGAACATATTATTAAACATTGGCTTTCACCAACCTAAGCGACCACATCTTGGACACGAGTATCTGTCTCGAGTGGCCATAGCAATGCTTCACTGCGCAGTCATGTTCAGCGTTTGGGACACAATGAAGAGGCATTCGTCAAATAAAAGGTTGCAGCAAGATAAAGCGTACAATAAATACCTTTAGCAAGAATGAAGTCGGTGAACTTCTTGGACTTTGGGAAGGTGGCACCGTCGGGGATTGGAGGACCAAACACGGGGACCTCTTTCGATCGACTCACGGCAACACTGCAATGAAAAGGAGTTTTTGGAGCGTTGATTAAACTTCTGAACAGACAATCTGTAGCGCGCGCATATGAGGTTTTTAGCTGAAAAGAATTCTTTTTTTTTTTCATTTGTAATGTAGCGAAACCTTGGAACTGTGTAATGCGTTGCGCTCTCTAGTGGCTTCTAGTGGGTCGTCCTCTTTGGCTCATTCCTGAAAGAACGGCGCTCGCTCTGAGAGTCCATGCTTTTGCCTTGACTGTCGCCATTGCGTATTGCCGCTGAGTGCCGTCCAATAATAATAATAATAATAATGTCTGGGGTTTAACGTCACAAAACCACGATATGATTATGAGAGACGCCGTAGTGGAGGGCTCCGGAAATTTTGACCACCTGGAGTTTCTTAACATGCACCTAAATCTAAGCATGCAGGCCTCAAACATTTTCGCCTCCATCGAAAATGCATTCGCCGCGGCCGGGATTCGATCCCGCGACCTTCGGGTTGAGTGCCGTCCAATAAACGCCTTAACAGTAATCTCAATTTTCCCTGGCTCTTACTGAACTGTAGCCCCTGCAGGTCATGACTATGTAATGAGAAATGGAAAATCTCCTGTCCACATTTTCTGCGGCCAACATGTGGAAGTCAGTCATTCAAACAAATAACACTAAAAAGTGCATTTTCACAATGTAGTATGCACGTCCCTTAACTATCCACCCATTATTCTTAGACACCATTGTGAGCTAAAAAGTTTGATGAAAATCTTGAACTTGTTAATGGGCATTAATTTGCCGATATTGCCATCAGCTGAGAGTGCACAGCATCCTGTCGTAATAACAAAAATCTTATCAAAAATAAGAATGCAACTATCAAGGTTTTTTTGAGGTCCTGTTGCAGTTATGTTTCAGCAATAGACGTTACTCCGCAGATTCTCGGAACAGCCACTATGGATAACATATGGACGGTAAACATTCATCAAGAGAATTCCACAAAATACTCAACTAGCAATTAAAGGGGCCCTGCAACACCTTTCTTAGTTATATTGGAATAGTCTCATTATTGACGTATGACTCTTCACGAGTCATATACCGCAAAAATTTTTCGAATCCGTCAAGTCTAAGTGGTGTTACCAAATTATAGAGATCACGTTCCGCAGCTTTCTCCCTCAACTCAACGCCGCGAGCGCGCGGAAAGCTGCGCGGGGCGTGAAGGGAGGGAGGGCGGAGGTGCGAGGAGGCACCGAAGAGTTATACGTCAGCGCCGGCGGTATTTTCTTTCTTCATTTTTTTCTCTTTGGCGTCTCGGCGCAACCACGTGGTCTGTGGCGCCACTTCCGGTCGGCTTGCGCGCTCGTCGTCGAGCGGAGGCCATCGCACCGTGTATCGCGCGTGCTTGAAAACTGCGAGTTGGTTTGGTAATGTTGGGTGTGCACCTCGAACTGCCGTAGTGTTTTCATCGCTCTGCCAACCATGGACGCAAACCTGCATGCGCGTTTGGAACGAATGACAGCTGAGATGGGTTTCGACCCACACTCCGATACACCGCCTCGTCGCCCTGCTCGCGCTTGAATTGTATTCAACATGGCAAAGCTGCGTGCACCCTTCTCCCAGTGGCGGTACTTCAATGCTGTTTGCTCTTCAAATGCGGACGCACAGCGAGTGCGGGCTGACAACAAAGAACTAAAGACTAGAAGAAAGGATCGTGGGGCATCGGGCCGGCGCGGACCCATCCCCCGGCTGTCTGCAGCTACCGTGAAAATGCGAGTCTGCTTGGTTGCTGTGTCACGGTTTCTCGGGAACCTGAGACTACGGGGAGGATACGCCGAGGTACGGCTCGATGACATACTGAACAGACAACGAATGGGACTCTCGCCATACAGTGAACACAGGTATCCTAAGCTAGCCGGCGCCAACATTGTTATCGGAGAAATGCTGCACCGCTGCCTCGGTCGGTCGTGAGAACGTGCAGACGATGCAGTTTCCAGCTGACGAGGCAACACTCGAACGGCTGCCACTCTCAACGGCAACCGGCGATGGTCAAAAGCACAGAAATATTCACGATTTCGGCACTGCACATGGTGAAGAAAACGCAACCACGCAACTACGAGCAGACGAGCTGTCGGTGAGACCGGAAGTGCTAATATTAATGTTTGTTCGGTGTTTTAACGGCATAACACAATATAAACATACATATCTACTTATTGAACTCAAAATTAACAACGAAGGTAATAATGAGGGTGTTATCGTGATTATAACATCAGCCAATGGTGGAGCTGCCGACAATCGCGTCATATATTGCGGACTAATACATCATTTGTCGAGAGAAGAGGAAGCGGTTTTCAGCTGACTTTGAGAATTTATTGTAAATTCCAGGCCGCTCGCTTCGCTATTATATTTGGCTCGCGTGTGTTCTTGGGAGCCTCGACTACCGATTGGCAGTGCTTTTTGACCCTGCTCAAAAAGTGTTGCAGGGCCCCTGGAACCCATAATGCTCGTGCCCGTGGTGATGAAGTAGAGATTGTATCAAAAGAAAAAAGAAGTCACAGTTTCACCACAAGGGCGAAGCAATGAATGCAATAGCAACAAATTGTAGTGTTATACGAAGTGAGGCTGGCAGCTAACTGTTTTGTATCCGATCTCGCGTAACTACAAAACACTGGTGTAAGAGAATACGGCCGCTCCAGGGAGAGATGCTCTTCGCATAGTCACTTCGTGCTGAGAGCGCAGCACGTAGAAGGGTATACGAGCCGCCCGCTGTGATGGCTGTCGAGATAGCACGCGCGCCAGCGACCACACCCTTAGATTCAAAGTTCAAAGTTGCTCCTCCAGCGACAACCCCCCCACCCCCCTCGTGTCTTTTCATGCTCGTTCAAAACGGGTGGGGCGTTTCCTGTCTGCTTCGATGGCAGGCCTCCCAAGCGGAGTGATGCTATCGCATGCACCCTCCGAGCGATGGAAATGGGCCGGCTCGTTTGATATCTCCTTCGGCCGTGTTCGTCGCCCCCGCTCGCGCGCTTTTACCCACGGTAGAGCATACAATGCATGGGGGGATCTTACCAATTTGGACTTCATACGGGAGGGACATGACGGCAACGGCAAAAACCCGTCGAGACTGTCCATATAATTGCTATCGCAATAAAAATCAATTATTGCCTGCAACTACATTTACCAGCATCATCGCACATTTATCATCATGACGATCACAGCGTGCCAATGCTAGGCTGCCACTAGTACACTTTTCTGATAGCTAGTGCTGTAGGAATGTATGTAGTAATGACACTGCAAAATGCCACCTCGAAAAGGCACATTGTTACGGACATCTGAATTGCACTGGCGGGGTCCCAAGTGGCAATTCCCAACTGGCCAAGGTTGCCAACTGGCCATTCATTTAACTTTGGCGATTATCCTCAAGAACACAAGCCCAAATCTGGCCTATATCCAATACACATCATGAAGTACCTCCTTAATCAGGGGCTTTTGAGGTAACCAATAAATGAAAAAAAGCCAGCAATACAGCTGGGCAACTGACCTGTACCGAGTCTTGGAGGTGCAGGGTTCAATGGCACGCACAATGATGAAGACATGCTGGAAGTGTGACCGGATGTTTTTGGGCGTGAAGGGCAGAGCTCGTGGCTCTTGAAACACGAGGGTGACGATGTCGTTGCCGATGTGACGCTTGCGCAGCAGCTGCACACAAAATGCTCCTCGTCAACTGAATCTATCAATAGTTGTGTTGCGCTCCCCAAGCTGTAAGCTTGCATATACAGTTAAACCTCGTTATAACGAAATTGAAGGGCCGCCGCGATTTGCTCGTTATAACCAATATTTCGTTATAGCCGCAGTGGGCATTTACTGCAAATATTATGCGCTGTACTTACCGAAAACAAATAGGGGGCGAAATAGCATCTCGCCGCACGCTGGTACGCAACAAAATAACTGCATTCCGCAAATAAAAAAGGAAAAGTCACACGCCTATTTTATTGCACTTCAAAATACACAGCTCGCATTTCAAACAGCCGTAGCTGCAAAGAAGTCCGTAATTGGACGTTGCTGCATCTTCCTGATGCGAACGATGGCTCGCTCAGCTGCGGCTGCAATGTTCATGCCATCTTCGCCGCCCTCGTGAGCGCCGTAGTAGCGGCGCAGTACATCCACTGCGTCAAATGCCTCCGACGCTGTCGGCACGCTGTCGCATACCTGCCAAGTTTGGAGAAACGGAATCCGGGAGATCAACGCAACGGGGGGGGTACTGCGATAGCAATTATATGGACACTGTCAGCGGGATTTTGTGGTCGCCGCTGATCTGTACAGAGTCCAACCCGATCGCTTACGCATCGTCTGTTTCACGTGCGAGTGAAAGCGCGCTAGCGCTAGGGACGAACGCGTTTGAAGCAGAGATGAAACGACCCGGCCATCACCGTCGTGCGAAGGGCACATGCGATAACATCGCTCCGCGTGCGAGGCCTGTCGTCACTTGCTTACCAGTTATTTCGTCGGGCAAGGGACCATAAGGGGCGCCGTTGAGACGGGGACGGTCGCAAGCGCTGGCGAACACGCTATCTCGACAGACATCGGTAACAGCTACACTTTTAAGTGCTGGGCTCTCCACTTAAAGCAGTAGTGACACAAAATTTTGAAGGCGAGATAACTTGTGGGATAGATTTGTGTGTAAACAAACGCATCATCTACGAAATATTAACGGCTGATATAACGTATAACACATTTAGGATCAATTTTTAAATTGCATGTAGCGCATCTGTACGCGAAATGTCCCACCTCACGTCACAGTGACGCACGGGGCGCGCAATGCACTGGACGCGCGGGGCAAAACTGGATTTCCGGGAGATTTTCCTATGACCCGTACAACCGGGAGAAACGTTCAAAATCCGGGAGTCTCCCGGGTAATCCGGGAGACTTGGCAGGTATGCTGTCGGCACGTTCGTCGGCAGAATCATCGTCGCTGGTCTCATCCGCATCATTGACAGCGCGCACAATGTCGCCATCCAGGAGCTGTTCCGTTGCCACCACTTTCGAGTCCGCACTCACATAGTCGCAAAACGACTCGCTGTCAGGCACGACACTGGCGTCACGAAGTGCCGTCCATGATGCTGCGACTTCGTCTGATGTGGCGAAACCGTCTGGCACAGCGGGCTCGTCTAATAATGGCTCATCGCTGGCGTCTGGTGCGGCGGCAAATGAGGCATGTCGAAAGCAATTTGCGATCGTGGTCGCCGTCACACTCATCCACGCCGCTTGAAGCATTTCGAGTGCAGCGTACAAGTCAACATTGGTGTCCCGCTTCATCCTCATGTTGAGCAGGAGCCTGTCCATCAGGCGCTTGCGGTAACCTGCCTTGAGCGACATACCGTATTTACTCGAATCTAGGCTGGCCCCGATTCTAAGCCGACCCCCGAAATTCGCAAGGCCAGAAAAGAAAAAAAACCTATTCATTGTACTCGAATCTAAGCCGACCCCCCCATTTTCGCACATCGTTTTTTCGAAAAAAACATCGGCTTAGATTCGAGTAAATACGGTAATCACGCCTTGGTCAAGCGGCTGTATTTTTGCTGTGCAGTTGGCAGGCAGGAACAGCAGCTCAATGTTTTTGAGTGCGGCAGCGGTGTGGTGGGCGGTGCAGTTATCTAAAACAAGGCACACTTTGCGGTTCGCCTTTGCCAGCTTCTCGTCCCATTCGCAAAGCCATTTTGCAAAAATCTCCCTGGTCATCCAGGCTTTGTGATTGGCCATGTACTTGACTGGGAGCTGCCCCTTCCCCTTAAAGCAGCGGGGGGATGTGCTTTTGCCAATTACGAAAATTGGCAGCTTTTCAGAACCAGTCATGTTTGCACAAAGTAGCGTAGTGATCCGCAGCTTACTTTGTTTGCCGCCATGACACGGCTCACCTTTGAGGGCTAAAGTCTTGTGCGGCAACATCTTGAAAAATGTCCGCGTTAAAAATGTCCTCCGCGCTGTATGTTTCTAGCAGCCGCACAATGTTTTCTTTCGCCCACTTTGTAGCCTCCGCTTCGTCGACAGATTGCGATTCGCCGCAGACCACTCTCCCGACAATGCCATGGCGCTCCTTGAAGCGTTGTAGCCAACCCGAACTTGCTACGAAGTTGTCATAGCCCATGATGCAGGCGAAGTCTCTTGCTTTTGTTTGTAGCAAGGCGCCGCTCACCGGCAGATTCACGGCCCGCGTGTCCAAAAACCATTTAAAAATGGCCCTTTCGACAGCTTCAAAGGCAGGAGCCCTCATCCTTTTAGCGCTTCCTTTCACGCCGCGTGCAACAGCGTCGATGATGGACTGCTGCTTGCTTAAGATTGTGGACAGTGTACTCGTCGATACGTCAAAGTCTCTCGCCACTTTGCTTTTCTTGGTCCCCGATTCGACGGCTTTTATCATAGCCGCCTTCTGATCTAGCGTTATACGCTTTCGCTTCCCTCCTGGCGCATTCATGTTGCTGGAATCACGAGCGCAGCACGATAAAAGCACGACAAAGGCACTGCGGAAGCACTAAAGAAAAACACGCACGCAAAAACAACGCGGCTCACGTCGGCGAATGACAACACTTGCAGTGGTTGCAGGCGCGCCGCGGCTGCCGCGGCCTTGCGCACCGAGGCAACCGAGGGGAAGGTGGGAACGGGCTCGCGGGCGCAGAGAGAGAGAGATTGTGAAGAGGAAGAGGCGCTCTTTTCTGCAGCCCTTTAGGGAGCACGACTCAGCGCCATGAGGAAGGAGAGAGGGGGAATATAAAGAAGACAGAAAAGGGCGAGATGTTCGCGGAGTTGCCGAGTCCTCGGCTGTCAGCGGTAGCCAAGCGGATGCGTAGCGGCGCACGTGCAACGCCCTCTCCTCCAGAAACAGCGTGCGCATGGTGCGCAGTCAGCTTTGCGCGCCTTGCTGGAGGATGCGTGGCGGGAGTTTTGAACTGCTATATAGTTGTCGCGTTGCGCACCATCTCAAATTCGCGTTGTGCACTGTCGTGACATCGGCTCAAAATTTTATTTCCTAACAAAATTCGTTCGTTATATCCCATAACAGGCAAATTTTACCTCGCTAAAACGAGGTTTTTAATACATTGGTTTCTATGGGGACTTTCAAGGGGAATTACGATTTGCTCGTTATATCCATTATTTCGTTATAGCCCGTCTCGTTATAACGAGGTTTAACTGTATGACTGAAGAAAAAGCCTGTACAACGGCCACTGTTATAAAACGTGCTCTAGCAAGCAGATAAATAGATTCATTTTTTATGAAACAGCACCTTGGAATAAGACGAGAACACAGAATACACCCAAACTGTGTTCTCACTTGTTCTGTAGTGCCATTTTATAATAATGAAACTGTACTCACTCGCCTAATTCTCAGTGCTACTTAAGCTAATGAGATGTCAACATGAGGGCCTGAAGAGTAGAACACACCACTTCAGAGGTTGCCAGCATCTTGGGCTGATATAGTTCGACTTCAATATAACAAACTTAAATAGAATGAAACTTTCGATGTAACAAAGTATTTCCCTTTGGATAACTTCATGTCGGTAGAACACATACTTTTAACCTCCGAACAACAAAGTGCATTTATTCGTAGTTTCAATATAACGAACTTCCACATTTGCCACAGCAGAAGACCAATGCCACAAAATGAAACTTCCGCAGCTGCTGGTAGTCAAAACATGCAGTTTTTGTGAGCACATTCTTCACATCATATGCAGCACAGGAGACTGCAGTGCCTCAATAAACATTGGAGCTTCAATATCTGAGCCTCTGTAAACATTAGATCACCATATGAACCAAGATAGTGCAGCAAAGTGAGGAGGCATACTATAACTCGTAGTATGCAGCTTTAGTAGTGCAGAGATGCTTGTACAGTTGCAATTGCATGCAGCAC
Source organism: Rhipicephalus sanguineus (assembly GCF_013339695.2). Lineage (NCBI taxonomy): Eukaryota > Metazoa > Arthropoda > Arachnida > Ixodida > Ixodidae > Rhipicephalus > Rhipicephalus sanguineus. The sequence goes on from NC_051186.1 coordinate 70,812,910, forward strand.
AGTCTTTGGCACGATTATGAATACAAGTCGTGACAGGGACGCCAACTGACCTGCTGCTTGTTGCTGGGTGTGTATGGAAGCATGGTGGAAACATGGAACATAATCTCACAGTCCTCATAGGTTGAGTACACCGAGTAGAGACCGGTGGTGTCCGCTACAAAAGAAAAAAGTGATGTTACTCGCATAAGTGTCACGCTGAATGAGAGAAAAAAAATCTAAACATTGCGCTCCAACCATTTACCCGACCTTGAAACCGTTTGCACAGTCGCCATCTTTAGTGTGCTAGTTGCAGCATATGCACAGCTTAAATCAAAACTGAACACAAAAACCGTTAAGCACTTTGAGCATAGGAGAAACCCAAGACCCATATGGAAAGAAGGGACAGCTGCACAGATAACAATGCTGCTTAAGACAATTGGCTTCTTTGTTCAGTGAAGTTGCACAGAGCTCAGAGAATTAATAATAATATCTGGGGTCTGCGCAAAACCACAATATGATTATGAGTGAGGCATGCCATAGTGGAGGGCTCCGAAAATTTTGACCACTTGGGGTTCTTCATCGTGCACTAACATCGCACAGTACGTGGGCCTCTAGCATTTCGCCTCCTTGGAAATGTGACCTCCGCGGCCGGGATCGAACCCGTGACCTTCGGGTCAGCAGCCGAGCACTGTAACCGCTACACCACCGCGGCGGACAGAGCGCAGAGAATTGAAAGCATAGCTCTAAAGTCAAGCTAGAGCTCACAATAAAGGTCTAGAGCTTTTGCACCAATTCATTGGCCCTTCACTTATACTCCTTCGGGAAACCAGAAGATCTTCGAAATTGCACACTGTCAGTCATGCATTTCCTCAATACTGACATACGGTGTTCAAGCAACATCATCATCATCATCCCTGTGCCCCTGATAAAACACGCCTAGTTCTGAGGTTTCGTATGCACTCACTCTTGTTGTCGAGGCCCGCCCGATAGTTCTGGAAGCCCTTGAGCCGAACTTTGTGGCCCAGCATCTCGAGAAACTCCTCAAAAGCCGGACCCGCAGTTTCTGCAGCAAAGAGAAGACATGTACATTTTGTTACATGATTCGCTTTGATGCTGTATGTTTGCAACTGTGATTCAGCAGCATGGTGTCAACCTCTACAGGCCCTGGTAATAGAGTTATAATGAAGCATGAGCAAGAAGAATGCACTGCAAAGCACATCACTTCACTGTCTTGATTGAAAGAAGTATCTAAAACAGTGCTGAGTGAATGTCGACAGTCCAGCACCAACTCAAGGTGATTCCCCTGCCCCCTTCACCCCCCCCCCCTCTCCAAAGAAATGTTCAGCCTATTTCATGCCGAGAAAACCGTCCGACAGCGAAGCTGTAATGATTACGATTTTTGGTACAAAAAGAGTCCTCCTCGTCATAATCATTTCGTTTCATTTATTTCAAGAAAAGCATTATCATCATTCTGGTTTTATTTCTTCATTCCCTTCCCCTCTGGTCACATGACCTACATGACATCTACAGCTACTACTACTGCTATTACTACTACTACTACCACTACTAGTACGACGACGGCACAAGGTAGAATAAGACAGCTTTGCTGCAAGAACCAGCTGTACCATTTACTGTGGATGAGAGGCGCCAATACAGGATACAGGGGGGGAGGGGGTAGGAGGTGCTTGCTCACCCCCCCCCCCAGTCTACCTTTGAACTAGCCTACAGAGGGAAGGAGAGAGGAAGGAGGAAGGGGGGGGGGGAGAAGTAGCAATCAATGATTCTTGGCGCTCGCCATAGCTCAGTTAGGAAACTTTTCTTTAATTAATGCCGTTTCGGACCTGAAATTTGGGCAGTGTCCGAAAAATCGGATGTCAAAGAGCTTCAGCGTTTGAAATTTCAGATGTTCTTTTGGCACCTATATGGGGCAGATTAGGAACACCGAACTCGAAGGGAGCATGCCCTTGTCCGCCACATAAGTTGGGCCTTCACAGAAGTTGGGAGAGGTGAAGAGGTTGAGGAAATAGTGCCTTTCCTTTCACACAATAAAGTGTTGTTGACACTACTTTGGTGGCACCAAATCATGTAAATTCTGTCCCTGCATTGCCTCATTCTTGATAAGACAACTAGGGGACACCACCTCTCCAGTGCTTCATCAACCTAGCCAGAAGAAACGCTTCCATGTTGCTATCTCATAAGAATATGCTTAGGGATCCTCTGCAACTTTTTTTCTGTAAGTTCGCTTCGAAGTGTCCGAAAAATATTTGAGAAATACTCGAAAAATATTCTATTTGATTTGCATTCAAACTTTATATTCGAATTCACTTTGCACCCAATATTTTGCAATTCGCACAGCTCTACTCTTAACTTAATTAAAGCCCCCACCTCTTCCACGAAAAAAGCACGAATTTGTTTTTTCGGACTGCCTGATTTTTTTAGACAATTTCGCAGTGCCTTGGGAATCCAAAAAATCGGCCACTGACTGTATTTATCTTCTCGGAGTTCGAATACTTAGAATAGTCAAATTACGGTGCGAATCGAATCGAATAGCAAATACTATTAGATAAATATTAGAAAGTTCAAATATTCGCACACCCCTAGTTAAGAGAACAGTGTACTCTGTTTTACCTACAGAAAATTAACTGGCCTCAAGCAGATGTTCCCAAAATCTTTGACATCATGTGAGGTGGTGCAAGGACAGCAAGCTTGCTTTTCAGTCTTTATCCTTTCTGGCTTACCGAAGCCTTGCCCGAGGGCAAGTGTGGCTTCACGAGTATTTTAGAAGGATGACTTACCAATACAACCCAAATCATTCCTCCAATTGGTGTCACATACAAGATATGTTGTCCCATCTGGCCCCATAAACAAAGTTGACCAAAAAATTTCCCTGTCAGTGTGGACCTGTCAAGCGTCCTGTCAAGAGTCTGACTAGGCATTTATGAAACAGGAGAACCCTGGAATGGGCAGCTACTTGAAGACATCCCCATATCCCCATAACTGAATGCATAACCATCAACATGCAGACACTGCATGCTTTTTCATTTTAATCTCGCGGAATTCCATTGCATTTTAGTTACCAAACCACATTTATTACTTGTCCAACTTGATGCTAAATTTGCAAAATCTCAAAACGAGCTCAAGCTTGTAAACATTAAGAAAACTTTGGGAGAGTGGGTGAACATGTAATGGTGCTCTATCGCTCTAATCAGTTGCGAGCATCACGTACCGTTGTTGTACATTTCTTCTTCAGTGGCCTGTCCTGCCCGGCAGTACATGACCCCAACCTTGTACGATTTCATCAGCTGCAACAGAAGACAGGACAGTTGTGTGCAATGTCAGTGTGAACTTGTGAAGATACTGTATGCGGCATAATGCTATCATGTAAAAGTGATCAACAATGTAACAACATTCCATCTATTACAGAGCTTACAGACTTGTTAACGGTAACGTCAGAGCCTTGTAAAAAAACAATGATTGGCGCTGTTTATCTCCTACATAGGCACCTAGTGCAAATTTCATAACACATCTCACTTAGGGTAAATTAAACATGGTCACGAGGCAAAATGATTATGAAACATCCGACTTTTGGCACTTGTGGAAACTTTCGTTACAGATGACAAAAAATATCTTGCTGTGGATCACGTTCGCCATTTCTAGGTGGTTTACGGTGTTTAGCGTCCCAAAAGTGGCTCAGGATATGAGAGACGTCATAACGGAGGGCTCCGGAAATTTTGACCATCTGGTGTTCTTGAACGTGCACAGGCATCGCACAGTACACAGGCCTCTAGCATTCGCCTACATCGAAATGTGACCACTGCGGCCGGGATCGAACCCAAGTCTTTTGGGTAGGCAGTGGAATGCCGTAACCACTGAGGCACCCCACCTGCTGTGTTCCACAATCCTAAAGAAGACTCAAGCAAAACAGAGGACACGGATATCTGTTAGGGAAGTGCGAATAATCTCACAGTTGGGTATTCAATTCGATTTACAAGGCACTTACTGTTCAAAATATTCTGACACCACAAAATTTCATAACGAGCACTGAAATCAGCACAAAGAATTACAGGCCTGTAGTAAATTTTGTAAATATGATGCACAGATAGACAAGTCAGTTTCAGCTACCACGCTGTACAAGTTGCATTTTTAAGTACGATGCACATTTGCATTGTTCTCACAAATGAAAGCAGCTTGCCACTGCTGCGCCCATGTGCAGCTGTTAATGGAGTGAGCCCGATGAACACTGATGGCAAACACTCATGCGCTGCACACAACTAAGAATGCGGAGATTTTCATACAACAGCACATTGTTTACATGCTCGCATGCATGGGCGCAGCCAAACAAGTCATCCGCTCTCCTGCCACGGTCTTAACATTCTGCGTCATCATTTCGAAACGCTTCTCGGTGTCAATACCATGCGCCATGGCATGATCGTGAGAGAAGGCCGTAATTTTTAGCACACTTTGCTGGTATTAGTGGCACCTGTCACGGGACTCAGATGCACAATTGGGAGTTAGCACGAAGTTAAGCATGGTTCCCGGCAGGTGCCGAACATATTCACAAAAGCCTCTGCGAGCAACAAAATGAGTGTAATGGCAGGCCTTCAGAGTTATTTCGGATGTGGACATGGCGATTTGACCACTGGGCAAAGTAAGAAAGCACGGGCTAGCTCTTTTGGACTGCCTGATTTTTTGGATGATGTCGCAATCCCAAGGGTGTTAAAGAAACTTAGAGAATGCTTGAGCTCCGCCTTCAAGAGTAGAAGGCAATAGCGCAATTGGGCCTTGTGCGCATCACCTTCTCATTCACTAGACAGACTTCGCTTCTCAGACAGCCCCTCAACCGTGTCACGAGGAAAGGAACTTCACGCTGTTTTAAACTATCCTAGAATGCCTAGTGCAAGTATAGTTGCGAAGTACCCAATACAGTCGCCGACCGTTTATTCGGACTAGGCGGGAACCGCTGAAAAGTCCGAATAATCAGGAGTCCGAAAAAAAGGATTCGCCAGAAAAAAGCACTTTTATTGGCTCAGCGGCCGGAAAAAACTTGTTAGTGCGCGTCTGTACACATGTACGCTTACGCGCGACCAAGTCGGCCTGTATTTCAGCCAATGTTTGGCCACCCCCGATGGTCGGCAATAGCACTGCAACGGCCTACGCTAAATCCGCATTTGATGGCTGTGGTGTGGGATGTGCGTCGTCAGGTAGTCACTGTCCACATGCGCTGGTTCGAGTAGCTGACGGATGATCTCATCGCCCAACTCGGCGAAAACTCCCAAGCAACTTCCACCTGATGAATAATCGCCGCTTTTTTCGCCATCGTCAGGGCCTTGTAGTTGCCGCGTTTCTTTAGTTCCGACGGCGCACATGGAACGGCAGATCAGGCCTCGCACGAGAAGGACACAAAAGCTCGGGATGCAGATCAGGCCTAGCCACAGAAACATCTGAGAATGCAAACCCTCACACGCCAAAAGGAAACGACGTTGGTCTAGTTGATGTTGCAATGCTTCTGTAATCTGTTGTCGTACTCTCTTAGTCCGAATTAGGATCCGCGTCGTACTCGTACGCTCTGTCATTCACCTCAAACGCCGCACCATAGCCGCACAGAGCAGATTCCAAGCTTGGCTTGGCTTGGCCTGCTGTTTGGCCGTGGTAGCCGTTCAATGGATACATGACTGGCTAAAGCCAAAAGGCAACCGTTACGTGTAGCCAACAAACATAGCCTTCGAGATCGGTAACTTCTGCGTGGATTTTTGACACTGGCACGATCTCCAGTTATAACCAGTGCAACATTTCAGTGCTGGCAACCTAGTAAAAATATTGTAAACATTGCTGGCAGCTTGTTATGGCGTTCAACGTCGCACTCTATCAGCCAGCCGGAGTCCGAAAAATCGAACGGCGGGCTGTGGGGCGTCCGAATTTTCGGTCGTGAGTTTACATTACTTCAATGGGACGAGTGGCGGTGCCGCGAAGGTGTCCGAATAAACGAGCATGTCCGAATAAACGGTCGGCGACTGCACGTGTCCATAGTATTACATGCAATTACAGTCAACGTCCGATTTTTCGGACTCCCTAGGGACCGCGAAATTGTCCAAAAAATCGGGCAGTCTGAAAAAATGAATTCGTGCTTTTTTATTCCACTCAAGCGGTCAAATTGCCACAGCCACATCCGAAATAGCTTTAATGCCTCCCAGTACACTTATCAGGCATTTTGGTGCGTGCCCAGGCTCTCGCAACTACATTCGGTACCTGCCGCGAACCCCGCTTAAATACGTGCCAACCGGCACTTGCAAATTTGCGTCTCGTGATGAGCGCCGCTGATATCACCAAAGCACGGAATAGATTACGGCCCTCTCACATGGAGCGTTTCAAAACGATGATGCGGAACACAAAGGCTGTGGCGGCTCGTCCGGCTTTCCCCGATGCGTGTGCGCACGTAAACGCGCGCACACATATAGCCGAATCTCTGCCGATACGCAGCATTTGCTGCCGTGTGAACCTGATCGTTTCTAGTTGTATGCAGCACATCGCCAACTAAGCCGACGCCGTCACTGTACTGTTGCTGTATCGTACGCACGCATTTATCATGAAAGGGTTCGTGATGCGCACTTTGTTCCTGACCGCACACGGGCGCGGCAATGGCAAGCTGGTTTTGTCCGTGAAGGCAACGCGTCTACGAGGTGCACTTAGCGGTCTCGCACAAAGAGGCAGCAGGAATGGCGGCGCAGCGCATTTGGGTTCTCGCCTATTAAATGCGTGCAGTACGCATGCAACTGCGCTAGGCCACATGCACTACCGAGCAGTTAACTGAAGATGCTTATCGTAAGGGTTGTCAGCGATTAAGCCGTACTGGCGCGTTTGCCACCTGCTGCCATCACACCTCCGTGCATTTCCGCCGCTTATCCGTAAAGACATCGCCGCACGGCGCCGTGATAGCGGCCCCTTTGAATTTCTGGTCTGCTTCACCCCGTAACACTTCGGCATTGCGGCAAAGCTGACTTTCGGACTCTGCTACTATCGCAAACAGACCGACTCGCAAAAGCGCTGGTTCGAACCTACGAGATGATAGACGCGGCAGAGGTGGGGTCTTCAATTAATGCCTTTCGGACCCGCAATTTGGGCAGAAAGTCCGAAAAATGAGACGCCGAAGAGTTTCAGCGTCCGAAATTTCGGACGTTCTTATGCATTGGCGTCTATGGGACTGGTGGTAACGGTGCCGCGAAAGCGTCCGAATTTTCGAGCATGTCCGGAAAATCGGGCGTCCGAAAAATCGGCAGTTGACTGTACTCATCCGCACATTTTGTTGGTGCTAATAAATAAATAATTATTATTAAGTAATTAACAATATTAATAAACTACATCTGAGCACATTGTAATGAGATGGTCTTTAAACCACCCATTCATTGTGCAATTGAGATGGTGTGACGCCTGGTGTGACTTTATGCTTCTGCCGCGCAATATTGTGTGAAACACGACTACTAGCAGTACATGACACCCGCACAGGGTTTTTTTCCAGAACAGTTTCAGGCACTGGCATGGCTCTGTGATAGGACACCTGCTTGCCACGCAAAAGGCCCAGGTTTGATTACGGCTCATAGCCTTGACTCTTATTTATTGCATTTTTGGGGATTTTTTTTGCTCCTGGAGAATGCAGATTTTTTTTGCTCACAACCACTGATACTGATGCCGAAATTTCTACGAAACAAACTTTTTAATGCCACTGAGTTAAAATCACATTTTAACGGTACTGTATTTATTGTAACCTTGCTCACAAATTTTTAGCATGCAAGTAAAACCATTACGAAGTGTCAAAAATCTTTTATTTCTTCTTTTTCGTTCCGGATCAGCAATGGACCGCATATTATTCGATCTGAACGAAACTAAAACCAGATCGAAAAACATTTCGTTCAGATACCCTGCTTAAAAGTCAACCCGCATGTAATTTTAGATTTTGTGAAGGGCTTCGCTTTAGCGAGCGTAGACATAGAATCGCCTCCATGCAAAAAGAGGCAGTTTTCATGGCAAAGCTCTTAAAAACATATACAACTAGAGCTGTGCGAATAGCAAAATTCCGGGTGCGAAGCGAATTCGAATATTGAAGTGTGAGTGCAAATAGAATCGAATATTTTTCGAATATTTCTCGAATATTTTTAGACTATTTTTCGAATACTTCGAAGCGAAATTGCAGAAAAAAATGTCAGAGAGGATTCCTAAGCATATTCTTATGAGATAGCAACATGAAAGTGTTTCTTTAAGCTAGGCTGATGAAGCATTGACGGGGTGGTGTTTCATAGTTGTCTTATCAAGAATGAGGCAATGTAGAGGCCGAATTCTATTTATGTAGATGATTTGGTGAAACCAAAGTGTTGCCGACAACCCTTTACACGTGATAGGCAAAGATGCCATTTCCTCAGCCTCTCCTCTTTCAACTTCTGTGGAAAACCAACTGATGTGGCGGACAAGGGTGTGCTCCCTTCAAGTCCGGAGTTCCAAATCTGCCTCGTAGACATCGATATATAATATCTGAAATTTTGGATGCTAAAAAGCTTTGGCGTCCGATTTTTCGGACTTCCTGCCCAAATTTCAGATCCAAAACAGCATTAATAGAGCCCCCAACTCTGCCACATCTTTCATCTCCATGTTGGAACCAGCGTTTTCTTGAGTTAATACATTTGCGACCGTAACGGAGATTGAAAGGCAGCTTTGCCGCAATATCGTGGTGTGATGAGGTGAAGCATATAGAAGATCTAGGGACCACTTCCAATCGGATGTTGACTGTGTCTTGGCAAAGTTCGACCGTAAGGGAGCTTGAAAGACAGCTTTGCCGCAATACGAGAGTGTAATGAGGTGAAGCATATTGAAAATCTGAAGGGGTCACTTTCAATCGGACGTTGACTCTGTTTTTGGGAAGTTTGAATAGTTCGAATAGTAAAATTCCAGTGCGAATCGAATCGAATAGCAAACACTATTCGAAAAATATTCGAAATTTCGAATATTCGAACACCCCTATATACAACACAAAATCTTACGAACCACTGCTGTGACTGAGCGTAGCCTCCAAGATTAACATGCAGCGCCTGTGCGCCCTAAAATCTGGAACGTGATGTGCTACAATTTGTGTCACGTTTACAAACGAACAGGAGCTCATGTTGTCTGCTTTAAATGTTATTTTAATAATAAGAATAATAATTGTTGGAGTTTAACGTCCCAAAACCACGATATGGTTATGAGGGACGCCGTAGCGGATGGCTCCGGAAATTTTGACCACCTGGGGTTCTTTAACGTGCACCTAAATCTAAGTACACAGGCCTCAAGAATTTTTGACTCCATGGAAAGTGCGGCTGGGATTCGATCCCGCGATCTTCGGGTGAGCAGTCGAGCACCATAGGCACTAGACCACTGTGGCGGGTTATTAAATGTTATTTTAAAGGGTGGCAATTAAATAATAACACTATTAGTAGCCTACACATCTGTCAAGAACATGCCAATTGAACACAATTTCATTACAGCTGTCCTTGAAACGAAATTGCCCACTGACCCCTTGTTCGTCGAGCTTGAGGAGTTGCTGCTCCGTTGCCGGTCCAGGCACAGCCAGTCGCAGGCAGGTTGTCTGCAGCTCGGGTGCAGCCAACTCCAGCAGCTCGCGGACGGGCAGGGAGTTGGCCCCACTGCCGCTGCCACTCAACCGGCCGTTGCTCACCGAGCCGCCCAGGGACTCTTCCGCCAAGCTGCAACGGAGTACAGCCAGCTGGAAGAAGAAGCGAGCATAATTAACGAGGTCACGCTAAATAAGCAAAACAGTAAGTCTGACCCGATAAAGTATACTTTCAAAACTCCATTTTGGTTGATTTCACAGCAAGATGCCGACTAGTAGATGTTTTCTAGAAAAGGAAGGTTGAAGTAACCTTCTTTCTAACTGCATGTCAGAGCCTCAGCGTTGGTCACCGTCTAAATTACGTACAGTTCAAATTCTGTATAAGGAAAATGCTAACATTGAAATACTACGTCATAATAAAATTTTGTCACACAGAAATTGGAACTTTTGTGCAGTCACCGACAGATTTGTTTTTACAAGGAATGTGCTGTGAAAATACTCAAATAGAGCAGCACAAAAGAACATTGACAAGTGATGAAAGACTGATTGAAAAACTCATTTAATCAGCACAGAAGACGACAAAAGAGATGAAAATAGCACGAAAACCGGAATTTATGGAGGCATCTCGTCTTTCCAGCTGCTGCCTTGGTATGATTCCAAAACTAATAGTTTTTCCTCTCCATTCCCACTTTCTTTGCACACAACGAGAGCACTGGAAAGTGTAAGCTCAGTAAAGAAAACAGAATACTCATACAGGCAGGTATCACGAAATTTGCGATTTACACTCAAACCTCATTATAACAAAGTTACATCCCCCACCCCTTACCCTAAAATAACTTCGTTATATCCGAAAATTTGTTATAAACGTATATTCCTAACACTGTATCTATTGTGAGAGTATGCTTCAACTACGTCGTTATAAACGATGTTTCGTTATAACCGATATTTCGTTACATCCGTGTTCGTTACATCGAGGCTTGAGTGTATGTTTACCTGCGATTATTTGCTGCTGTGGCAATTTGTGCACCGATGCTACAAGCAGAGCGCTCGCCTGTAAGCCCAAGAAAAACTTTGCTGCTTTGCCTTTTTTTTGGGGGTGCATAACTATGTGACCGTAAACAGGGGCAAACTGATGCTCCTTTTGACCAGTTCAAAATGGGAATAGCAAAGCGCCGTACGAAAAGCGAAGTGCAACTTTCATTTAATCATATGTGGCGACTAGTAGGAAGCACTTATCGCGAGCCTCACACGAGCCAGTGACCGTTCCGGACCTTTCTGGCCTCTGAGGATATTGTAGTAAATAAATCAATAAACGAGCACGGAAGCAAGCAAACAACAAACAAACAAACAAACACCTGCACACTGATGTTTGGTGCTTGGCATGGGGTTTCAGTTGAGACTGTTTTCAAGGGCCTCAAGGTGATTGGAATATCAAACGATAACAGACAGCTGTAACGACAACGACCTTTGGACTAACGCCAATGAGGAGAGCTCATTGAACAAAAACAACCGAAAAAAAAAACTTGCTTATATGTCATTTCTAGTCGATATATTCTGCATGTATATACCGACTGGTGGTATCAACAGTTTTATGAAAAATCGCCAGGCCTGCGTGGAACACGCAGCACAGTCACAGCGAAAGCTGGAAGAGCGGCCTTTCTAGAGCCCATTGTAAACTCCCTTGGGGAAACTAATACATGTACACTGGCAAGGTACCCACTATGCCATAAATCATCATAACTTTTGTGAAGTAGGGAAGCACCCACTATGACATTTTTCGTCATTCTGCAGAGAAGTGAGGTATGCACTACACACCTGTAAGGCATTACGTGAACCTTGTGCTGTGGCTGATGAAAAAGAATTATGGCTGAGCCCTTTGTAATGGGTTGGAAGCATTCAACGATCCACTCGTTGCACAATTTGCATTGGGTGACGCCTGGTTGCTATTTTACTCTTCTACCACATTACATTACATATGTTAACGCAATTCCTTGCCCGACATGACGCCTGCTTAGGGTCTTTTGAGAAGGAGTTCCAAGTAGTGGCATGGATCTGTGGTAGAATACTGAACTGCTGCGCAGAGGGCCCGGGTTCAAATATCATTCGATTCTGGATATTTTTTTTTCTCATTTCATGTTTTCTTATTTCGTGCGATTGCGGTTATGGACACCAGTGGCGGTGGCAGCGGACAACTACGGCACCAAAATCATCTGTTGTAGTGATCTCATAACAGCTTTCACTGTAAAATAGATGCGACATTCATAAGAATGTACTGTTTGCACAAGATCGTAAGCATTTCGAGAGCTCATAGTTTAGAGGAATGTATGCAAAAGAACAAGTACAGAAGTGAGGCTACGCTTGCTCCAGGGGCACAAAACTTGCCTCGCTAGTTCGGATGATGATTCTATACAGTGTCTGTGGTGCTCCGCCGGGCGACGGTCTTGCAGAGTTTGGCACATCAAGACGGTCCTTGCGAAGACTAACTGCAACCGGTCCTAGTCGTTCGTCGATGCCAAACCAGTTTTGATGACCTGCACGTAAACGATCGGTCAGGAAAGGCTAAGTGACACAATGAACTGGCACGAAACATACGCTTTTGAGGCACTTATGAAAAGTGCTTAGTATCTGACAAGCTGCACATTCTACAAAAACTCTCAACAATCATGGCTTACACACTTTCTTAGGACGCTCCATGACTCTCTGGACACGATTGGGTGCAGCCAGCCTATGCACTATAGAGCGAAGGTTGCGTGCGATGTCTTCGTTGGTGGGCGTGGCTTAGCTATTAGCCCCGAGAAGTTGGGGTGGCGCCGCCTGGCGGGAGGCCTGGATGACGTCTCGGCAAGGACTCTTCGACGGCCACCGTGACGCGCCGGCATATCATGCGCTTGCTTTGTACGCTGTTCCGCTGTTTGCATTTGCTTCTTGCCTGTCTCAAGCTTCAGATTAATGACGAAAACAGCATCGGTAATGTTCCTAGTAAAACGACAAAAAGCTATACATTTTTTCTTCACAATCGCCAGCGGTGCCCGTGCTCCGTCGTGCACACTTTGAAAGGCCTGTGATCAGGTTTGTTGTTGTGTTGCGCTGCTAACCTCTGGGATGGGTCTGATTCCCGACTACAGCAGCCACAGTACGATGGGTAACATCCCTCTACTTAGATACAGTAGCACATTAAAGAATTTGAGGCGGTCAAAATTAATATATCGCAATCATGTCTTGGTCTTGGCACGCAAGACATCTTATTCACATTATTAGGTTGCGTTGTTCGCGGGCGATTCCTTTAAAAAATATGATGGCTTCACCAAGTGCATCGGACGTATCCGCGATCTGCGGACAGCGTTTTCGCCGGTATGCCAAGAACCACGCACAATTACAAAAACGCTTACAGTAATGAGTTTCACACAATATCTCGAAAGCGCTCGCCTGAGTACCGCCGCAGTCGTTGTGTTTGTTTTTCTTGCGTACTCGCTCAGTCACGACGTTGTTTAGTTTCACATTTTCCTCGCAATAATTTCAGGGCTTCATTTTACTACAAAAACAAGTTGAGGTAAATTGCGGAAACTTCTTATTGCTGTCAGATTGTGTCTTCATGCAGCATTGCAGCAACGGCGCTGTTACACTTGTATAAGTACATAATTTGTACGATAAACCGCAATGTAATAAGTGAATTGAAAGCGTCCTAATTTCATTTGTAATTCTTCGGGATGCATGTTCTAACCGTGGAGTCTACGACAAGTTCTAATGAAGTTAGAACCATTCGCGTAAATTTTATTAGCACCGATGTCTTGGAGTACGTGGTGAAAACAACAAATGTCTTGCTTTCGTACATGCATCACCATTTTCACAGTGAATCTTTCGTCCTGACGGGAATTTGCCCATTATAAGCTATATCCATGCCTCCTTATCCATGCTTTCTACAGCTAACTTTCGCTAGTAGTTTAAACTTCCATCTTCTACCTTGGGAGATTTGCACCACAAGACTAATCAGCACCGTATCGCGAAAGCGCGGGTACATGGCGGGCGCAGAAAAAGGTGATCCTCGGCCGCTGAGCAAGCGAGTTCTTGCCGTGATGTCAGACCGCCGCGAATGCCGCGTCGCCAGTGTTCGCTCTCAGGGCTAATAGTGCATGCGCGGTTTGGCCAGGTGGTGCGGTATCTGGTCGCTAGAAGACTCGATGCTTGCTTCCTCTTTCTTTTTTTCTCTCTCTTTCTTTCTCTCTTTCGCTTTTCTTCTTTTTTTCTGCATTCCACTTTACTCTCTCTCCTCCTCCTCATGCTCACTTCCCTTTCCCACAGCCTTGCTACACTATCCTATACAATGCTATCCTATGCTCTGCTACCGTGCCTGGATAGTCGAGTGGTTAGGACGCTTGCCTTCGGATCGAGGGTACGTGGGTTCGAATCCCGCCTCGTGAAGAACTTTTTTCGGCAAGAATTTTTCTCTTTCTCTTTCTTTCCGTCTCTCTCTTTGTATCTCTCTTTCTTTCTTTCTCTCTCTCTATGTACTCGTTCTCTCCCCCATCAGGTTATTACACGCCACGTCGTAGCGATGAGTAGTGGGATTTGCCCAAATTCTGTGGCACAGACTCGTTCATGATGATGATAGCACAACCACGTGGGGGCACGACCACGCACGACCACGTGAGGGCACGACCACGCATTTTACGCTCGAGCTAGAACAGCTTTGCTGTTAAAACCAAAATTTCCTGTGCGGAAATCAGCAAGTGATGGTAAATGTAGCAGCTAAAAATTTCAACCTTTAAAACACAGCAGAGATCTAGAGATAAGCGCGAAGCAGCAGTGCAATGATCTGAAGAAGGAAAGGAAACTTGCTCGAGAGTACCCGTTGACATTCTACGCTGGTTTTTCGCACTTTTGCTATCCATGCTACTGAAATCTGACAAACCGAAGTTGCGTTGTGGGCCACTGATGCCGCAAGTGTTGAAAATTTTATGCACAGATGCACCAGAATCTGTAGAAACACGCAATCTCTACAAAGTTGCAGCGCGTGGCATTGATGCCATGTTGGGAACTGCACTGGCAAACTTCAGTCACGCTTCAAGAAACATCGTGCTGTGGAAAAACAAAACAGAGAAGCAAAAAGCAACAAAATTGTTTTCTTTACCTGCTGCATGGCGCAAGTTGGCCAGGCGAGCTTCGAACCTGGCAAACTCTAACTTGAAATCGTTGAAAGCAGGCTATCGCTGGGAGTAGGCACACAGTAAGTGTTCATCTCACCAGCCTTCTGTACAGCTCTAAATAACAGTAACTGGCCATATCTGCTAGTGAAATTAGATTGAAAGAAAAGTAAAGAAATTATCACGGCCAATATCATTCGTGTTGATTACGATACAGTAGAACCCCGCTGTTACGTTCCTCACTGCTGCGTTTTCCCGGCTGTTACGTCGTTTTCCGCCGGTCCCGGCATAGCTCCCATAGGATACAATGTATTGGGAACCCCGCTGTTACGTCGTAACTGTCGGACCGTTCCCGTATGATACGTCGTGAAGTGCGCTCGGAGCCGACCGAGTGACTACCGAAGAGAGCGGCCATGGTGCATTTTCACGCAGCTTGGCCTGGTTTGACCGTAATATTAGCCGCATGAGAGGCGCAAGCAACAAGATCCTTCAATTGATGCACACAAAAGCGTGGCCTTCGAGATTCATATTGCACAGATGGCGTCTATGACGTAGTTGCTCGCGAAAGCAAGGCCTTCGAGATTGGCATTTACTATTGACAAAAGCATAGCCTTTGAGATTTGTATTGCACAAACATGGCGTCTATGACGTAATTGCTTGCGAAAGCAAGGCCTTCGAGATTGGCATTCACGTCTGCCATCGCGTTGGCATAGACTCATCATCATCGTTATTTGTCGGAGGACGGGAGGAGTTCGAGCTGGTTGGAGCTCGCATGGTCGTGCGCGCGGTTCGCGGTCGGACTCGCCGCGCTGGTCGCGATTGCGTGTGCTTAGTTCTTTCATGCCTACAGCTGCTGGTGTTAAAAAAATCACATACGTTAATTACATTTCTGTGGATGAGGCCGTCCCCAGCTCCGCGTTTCTATCCATCGACTAGATCGCGGCTGAGCGCGCCAATTTTCGTGCTGCTCGTAAGTACTGAAATAAAATTCTGTACCACTAAATATTTGGGCGTTATTCCTGTTTTTCGGCTCTTAGGTTTCCCGTCTCTTACGTTTATTTCCTACGGTCCCTTCAAAAACGTATCAGCGGGGTTCTACTGTAATTGATTTTTGTTTGGGTGGTGCAACTGCGACCCATATGGAAAAGTATCGTGTGTGTCATTCAGTTCACCTGTTCTCTGCTTCAGGGACAGGTGAAAATTTCAACCTTTACAATTTTCAACGGCTGACAAGGGTGTCCCCATCCAAGGAGCTTAAAACTACACTTTGAGGTGAAGCACAACTACACTATAACCTCATTACAACAGACACATCTGATACGAAAATAACTTCGTTATATCCGAAAATTCGTTATAAACATGCATTCATGACACTGTATATATGACCGGACATTTTTTCATTTACTTCGCTATAGCCGATAATTCGTTATATCCGGGTTTCTTTATATCAAGGTTTGAGTACACTCCTACCTTTGCCATGGAAGTGTGTCCTGTAGTAGAGGGCGCCCCTGTCAACTCCGTCAAGCAGTGTGGCCGGCCGCTGGTAGGGACATGCTCCATCGTCCAGTCCGGGCCTTTCCAGAATGGCAAGCCCACTCAGACAAGTGGGCCGATGCCAGGGACCGTTGTTGCCATTGTTGCGGGGAGAACCACCACGACCTGATCGGAGGCCCCTGCGATGCCCACACGCGCAGGACAAAAGGATTTTGTTAAAGGCGTACTGACATGAAAATTCTCAGTTGTCCTTTAGCATCAAATGAAAGGCCAAGCCCACAAGAGCCTTGAAAATTTACTGGTAAGCGTGAGTGCACCATGAACCCTTAATTACAACATGCTTTAAAAAGCTAGTTTTTCTTACTGCGCCCTGACCTCATGACATGGTAAGACCTTCTTGTCGCGCGCTTGCACAAGATATATCCTGATGTTTCTCCAGCTGCTCCGCTTCGTGGCTCCACTGGTGATGCATAAGCGGCCATTTTGATGTTTTTGTGCCTGACATCCCAACCAGCCATACTGGTGCGTGAGGTTACCAGAATTGATACTGAAGCCTGACGTCACGCTATTGTCGTTGTCAGTCGGTGCGCCATGCAAAAATGTACCTTAGTGTGAAAATAAAATATCTTATCACCATTTCCCAAGCTTCACACTTGCTCAGAGTCGCCTCTGTATACAGGAGATTGGTATGATGGAGTAACCTCAGCTTCAAAAACCGGTGTTGGCACGCTTTAATTAAGCGTGCAACATCCAAAGCATGAAAAAGTGGAAGAGCTGAATGCCACTCGGAGCAATGGAAGGCAGAGGCCACAGAAAAGAAGCAACAATGAAGTGCTGGCTCACAAACACTGCTTTCACAAAATCTCAAGGACTGCAAGCTACTTGCGGCTGCTTAGAGGCATTAAAAGAAACATTAGGTGCTAGTCACTGTTAACGAGCTTTCGGTAGTCCGGGAATGCTTACTATTGCTATGAGGCATAGACATGCTCTGCTCAACTGCCTCCTCAACTGATGCACTGTAAGTATCAGTTGAGGAGACAACAAACGCAAAACATGAGTCATACAAAAAAAGCAAGATTGTCATTTATGTCCACAAACCCTGTAATTTGAGTAAAAGTTAGGTTTCAGACTAAGAATTGGGAGAGCGAATTCCTGCTTGTTCATGGGTGAATCTGCTTGCCATCGCAAAAATTTGGAAAACACTTTGCAAGAAGCCAGTGTGAACAGCTCATAACTCAAGAAAGGTCTGAAAATATAGTTTGAAAATCCGAGAAACTAACATTGGTATTATGAAAGTCATCTTTAGTTGATGTGTGGCTGTGTAGCTGCTTTTCGCATGAAGATTACCACACAGTAAATGGGCCACCACTGTGTTCTACTGCAGCCTTCAAAAAGGTAAAGGGAATGCCAGCAGCACTAAAAGAAAGCAGGAGAAACCGAGACAAGAAAACAAGGACAGGAAGGATGCCGGCATCCTTCCTGTGGCTGTCTCTGTTTGCTTGTCTCGGTTTTTCCTGTTTTCTTTTGGTGCTGCTGGCATTCCCTTTACCTAGAACTATGTACCAACTTGCCCAACAAGCCACGCTAACGAACATCAAAAAGGACTTGGACAGGAGCTGTCGAGACAGCACTAATCAGTGGCCCAAGCAAAAAAATTGGATGTTACACAATAAATCAGTCATTTTAAAGCAAACAGGAATTCCTGCAAACACCTCCCCATCTGGGCATGCATGAAAGAAAGTCTAAAAAGGCATCAAAGTGTAAAAAACAGGAGAAGACATTGCATTGACAGATCACCTGTGAAAGTTTTCGTATTGAAGTGTCCATAATTTATGGCTATCATAATTGAAAGCAGGAGAAGACCCTCCCAGAGAACCGAAACGCAATCGGCAATTGTGTCTGTGACTAAAGAAATAGTCCCACCCATGAGCCAGACCGCAGAGTCACTGGCCACCTAGATAATGACGTCACTTTAGAGTGTGTGCTCATCGATGCGGGCTCATGTTCGTCCGCCACCGCCGTTGCATTCTAAAGGAAATGCCACTGCGTTCTGAAGTATCCAATGATAGGTCTGTATAATTTTGCTGCAGGTATTCTGCGCAGGTGCATGCCTGAGTACTATTTTTGTGTTTATTATCTGACTTTAGCCCCCTTGGTGTTCCCGCTAGTAGTGATCATGTAACCTTACGTAAAATGCTCCACATAACACTTACACTACATCAAGCCTTTTCTTGGGTTTGTTCAGTTGCTCAGCATTAGATGAAATACAGGCTCTTAACGGTGTCCCAACAAAGGAGGCCTTCAGCATGGAGCTAGCATTATCACAAGGAAACCTGTTATGATCAGGCCCAGATTTTGTTCTAAGTAACGTTTGTATAGCTTAGTCTGTTCCATACCAATGAAGTAGGAAAATAAGCGGTTGCGTAAAGAATAATGGAATTGAATACATAAAAAAAAAACAGGTGTTTAGTCAGGATAGAACGAGTACACGGGTGAGGAGAGTTGAGCTGCAAGAAGTTCTTGGAAAAACTTCCAGCCCAATCCTCTTTCATGAGCTACTACTTTGCATGTGTATATATATGCACATACATACAAGCATGTGCATGAACATACATAAAGGATGGTTGAACCCTCCCCCTGAAAAAAATTTCTGGCTGCACCCCTGAATGGAGACATTACTATGTGATTTAAATGCCTGTGATGAGGCCAAAAAAGAAGATGGAGGACTGCGAGGAGGTGAGACTTTATGTGATCAACTGTGGTTAAGGTATAGAAGTGCCTCTGGCTGAAGCTTGTGGGAAAGGGCAGGAATCGGTAATCCTCTTGCAACGTATCTTGAATGCCCTTCCTTCACCCTCTTGTTACCCTCATTAGTGGCATGGATCAACATGTGTATCACATATGATATACATAGCAAAACCAGTCTCCATTCCACCCAAATGAAATCGCCATTGTATAGTCGCCACAGAAAGGTCCTCTTCCTCCTCTTCCTTAGCACAAGTGACCATTTCGGCCAATGGCCACTAATGCTAATATTTTTCTGTGGCAACTGTACATTTGTAACAAAGATAGAAGAAATGAACTTTGTAAAAAGACACAATTTCAATGTACCTAAAATTTCCAGTCAGTTCTCTAGTTTTGAATGTCACTAGGATCACGCAACGAGCGTCGTATCTCATAAAAATTCACAGCCACTACAAACTTGACAACCTTATCAGGCTAACAGTACACAGTAACCGGCATTGGAAATGATGATGAAAATTCCTGCTGCATTACAGATCACCACTTATCTACATATCTTTTTTCGTGAATTTTGCTAAAATGCAGTGAAGAGCAGGGCAAGATTAGTTTCCCTCGTGGTAAGCTACGGTGAGTCCACAAATGACATCATATTGCTGAATAAAGCTAACTTCCACTTTGTACGAGTTTGACTTGTAAACAAAGAACCGCTACCAGAGAAAATGACATTTGTCTGCAGGTTCTGAACTTCTATAATATGAAAATGTGGTGTTTAAATCTTGGGACTCCTGCATTTCAAATTCTGCTTGACGACCTCTGGAAGTCTTCATGGTTCCCAATGGAAGATACCTTGCTGAACCTTGTCACTTCGTTGATAGTGTGCTGCCATTGAAACCAAAAGGAACGACAGTTTGCATTTCCTGTACTGCCTTCATGACAGCTGATAGCAATTAGCAGGAGTGATAGCTGAGCTAGTTGGAAATGGTTGGTGCAAGTAAATGAAACAGCGTTGACAACAAGGCACAAAGAAGGAAATTGACACGAGTGTGTCCATTTCCTTCTTTGTGCCTTGTGTTAGCTCTTTTTTTATTTACTTCTGTGAGCTGCTAATATGCTTCTCCCACATCTATTACTAAACTGCATGTGCAGTAGGTTAGCTGACCTACCTAGACGTTGCCCTGGTTAGCCCAAGCTGCCTCTGCTGCTCTCCTCCGACCTCGTTCCGGAAGAAAGGGCAGCTCAGGAGCAGCGCACTCTGCCGGCCGTCTCCCGAATCCGGCACGCCTTCCACCCCGTCCTCGCCGAGTCCGCCTCCAGCTCCAGCTCGCTGGAGCATGGATGCGGCCGACGCACCCGTTGTCGTATTCCTCCGCCTCCCGAGTATGGATGCGAGGCGGCCCGACGCGCGACTCAGGTTGGCTCCGAGGCTCTGGCAGTCGTAGTGGGCCAGCGCTCGCCTCCGTAGCCGTTCCTCGGCCGGATCCGGTAGCGACGGCTCGAGGCTTCGAGCGTCGGCGGACTCGCTCCGGCCGCCCGGTTTCCATTTGCGAAACAGCGAGCTCTCCTGGTTTGCTCCGCCACTTGAGCTGCCGGTGGTGGCGCTCGCGCTGCCCGTCGTTACGCTGGCACTGGGAAGTCTACTCCAGTTCTTGCCACGGTCCCGGAGCTCAGAAGACGCTGGAACTTTGTCTTGAGGCGTGGACTCGATCCTTCCTCAAGCGCTCCGTGCGCCAAGGTGTTTTGAGGCGTTCTGGACTGCCGGGGCAGGGTCGAGACGGCCTCGCAGAAACTCCTGGATGTTGGCTGGTCCGGGGCTGCACATAAAGGCATCAAAGTGCCCTTAAGCTGACCTATTCTTGCTGAAACAGTTAAAAAGTGGAGACAGACACATCGGGCATTCTGCAGCAAAAGGTAAACCAGTGAAAGTGGCAGAGGGTTTGACGGAGTGATTGAAATTAGGAAACTTGAAGGTGGCTACCTAACATGGGGCAGTAACTGCAAATTATTGAGATTAGTGCCTTGTTCTGTATCAGACTCAGTAATCACAATGGTGTAGGTAACTTTGCTACTATGCAAGAAACAAAAACAAACAGCAGTAGTGTAAACAGCACATGAGTAACACACAAGTATGAAGTGCTGACAAGCTTATCACAGAATCACGGCAGTTGCGACCAGTATTTCTGTTTTGCGAACTCCCAGAAAACGTGAAACTGTGCAAGCGCACTGCAGGAAACATAGCAGACGTAGCAGTTCAGCCTTAGAATAAGAAAACAGAGCTGGAAGGTATTCATCTATGGTCATGAGCAGCTTAATTATGAGCTATTATGAACATTTTTTCCTTCCCATGATAGCCGTTGTAGTATAAATAGAAAGAGCATAACACGAGTGAACTGATGAATCGCACATGGCACTTCATGTTGTCACTGTTGCTAAAGTTATCAAGCCAGCAATGAGTGACACAGGATAAAGGCTTTACAGTTTAGTACCAATGCTTCGCCCAAGGTATTTCCTACAAATCTTAGTAGCAAGAAGGCACATCCCCTGTGCCCTTTTTGCTTTGAGCCTTTGTTCTGCCGAAGCGCTGTACATAACCAAAGCTGGCTTCTGGGCCCTACTAAGAGTAACACAAAAAAAAAAAAAAAAAAAGATGTTCTGTGGCCCTATGTGGTACACATTTCTCAAAAAGAAAATTTTGCCTTTAAAGAAACATTTGTCCTAACAAAGGTATTCACCCAGGATCATCATCTATGATATGAGGTGACTAGGAGGCTTGCAGATTGCAGAGCAATGACTCTGAGAGGAACTAGTCATGCCAGGATAGATCCTCAGATCAGGATGCATTTAATGCCTCAGTAATAGAATCCTCACGATAAGCAAAAACAATTGTACATGTCTGAGTTGTCTTTCACCATTGTAAGAGTCAAGGCATACAAAGAAATGTATAGTGAATATAGATACCATTCAATGTGCATAATTATGGCATATAAGATGACAGTAGCGCATAAGTAATTACTAGTAGTGATAGGTGCAGTTAATTAGCTATCACTTATTACTATTAGACATGCCTGAAGCTTAGGGTGAAAGGTGCCAAATGAAAGGCGTACACAAGAGAAAGTGATGACAGTGAGTAATTAATAGTAGTGACAGTTATATTTAATGAGTGATGGCAATAATTTCAAGAAATTGATTGGAGGATACGGCTGTAATGTATCAAGTGAAAGTGTACAGAGAGAGAGGGTGAATCCAGTGAGAGACTGAACTTGCTAAAAATAGGAAAGCAGAATTCAAAACAACAAATGACAACCCAGCAGCTATCAGCAACTACAAAATGATGGAAGTGAGTTAGCAACTGTCACCAATCCCCATTGTCAGGATTTATGAGTGTGAGCTGCCCCACGGAGTGAGCGCAGCTGGTGGCCGTTTGATGTTGTGGTTGACAGATGCGTGTTATCAACAATAAGCATTATGCTGGAGGCATCCAAAGGTTGATTCGCTAAGGAAAAAACCCTGAATTTTGTCAATGTTTTTCAGCATTGAAGTTTTCGGACAAGAAACCCGCATGTGTTTCCACTGGACCATTGTGCTACGCTATTCAGGTGTATGACGATTGCTTGCTCAGTCGAATGCTATGCATAACAAATAAAAAAATGCAAACAACGCTGTGAGACTATTTGATGTAGCTAGCAGTGCTCTACGCATTGCTGCCTTCATGGCAAAGCCAGAATGAAAGCATGTAAGATGGCATGAGTCCTTGGAAGAGATCGATGCAAGCACAGGGGAAGCTACACTCCAGGGAATCATGTTATGTCCTCGGAGAGACTTCATGCTATGTCTAACTACATGATGTATTTCGATGTTTTTCATATGCGAGACACCTATTACATTACAGTGACAAATGCGAGCAGTGAGAGAAGTCTACGTAGCTTTTATAGCACTGCCTGTTAAGCATGACGGAAAGACGATAACTTTTAAGGGCTGTTGTCTGTTAGTTCTCATAATATTGTGCCTGTTAAGCATGAAATTTGAGTGTAAAGGCGCTAAAACAGGTGTAAGCTCAAACATTTTATTCTGTTGCACTAGAGCCCTATTTCTTAACAGATTCAAAGACAATGTCCAAGATTTTGAAACCACAGTAATGTCAGGCAATTAGCTCCTACAAACATTTCGTGCTTTTTCATTTCAGGTTTGTGGTAATATTTGAGATCCATGCAGAAATGCTACTGCATATCAGAAGTTATAATAAATATTTTAACAATTTTAAGCATTTGGCTAAACATTTTAAGAGGAACAGAACGGAAGGACTGAGAATGTTCACCATCTATAATGCACTTGCAATGAAGGCAGTGAACTAGAGATCGCTGCTTGTTAGGTTTAGGAACATAAGAAGCAACACAGCAAGTAGAAAGCATTGCTTGTTATGAAGAAAAAGAGCCATCTCCACAGATTATTATCACTACTACTACTACTACTACTACTACTACTACTACTACTACTACTACTACTACTACTACTACCACCACTACTACTACCGCTACCACCACCATGTCTAATAATAACCCCTACAATAGCAAAAACAGACCTTCGTTGATCTTCCCTTCGTTGACCTGCAGCTCGGTACTCCCGCAGCATTGCAAAGAAGCTGCTGTCCCCTCCGGACGAAGCAGCCAGAAGATCCAACGACGATGCCGAGCCATAGTCCCTCCGCGAGGGGCCTCCGCGAAGTGCCCCCGGCTCACCGACTGCATTGACACTCCCATTGTTGTGGTCCAGGTCCAGAGAGCTGTTGCTCCGGTAGAGGCTCATTCGGGACGTGCGCTGGGAACGCTCGCTGTGCGTCCGCTGAGGGTCGTGCGGGCCCCACCGACGTCGTGTTGCTCATGCCGATCGCTGTCGTGGTGGTGGCTGCCGACGGGGCAGTCGCGTGTATCTGCTGCGAGGACGCGATGACTGCGGCTGTGCGGGTGGCCATTGAGCTGGTTTGCACTGCCGCTTCGATGGAGGGCATGCCGGAGCAGGCAGGCGTGTAGTATTGGGCGCGCAGGCCCGCAGGACGCTCGAGCTCATGGAGCCCTCCTGGGTCATCGCGAATGCCGTTCGCTGCCCTGTTTGCACCTCTTCGGCTTCTGCTGCCGCCGGCATTCCTGGCGACCTGGCCACGGCCGGCCTCGATTGCTTGGCCATGCCAGGGTCCACCTGTGTGTAACAGAGTTGCTTAGAGTTGGGAAACTGAACCACTTGCATAAGTGAAAGGGGCATT
>NC_051186.1:70837211-70930514 GCF_013339695.2 Rhipicephalus sanguineus
CGATGAGCCCAACGATATCGGACGCCCGGTGCGTCGTTGCGGAGCTACGATTTTTTGAAAATCATTGTTTTTTTTGGCGATTTCCCCAATAATTTCGTCGCCACCGCCCGTCGTAGGCGCACAAATTTTTTATAGCACTTACGCGGTTTTCGGTGAAGATATTTTGGAATCGGATATAAAAAGGGCTACAGAAACTGAAAATGTGATTTTCAAAAAATCGATTTTTTGCCATTTTTCGCGATACGAAAGCCGCGTCCCCCCTTAAGACAATTGGTTTCTTTGTTCAGTGAAGTTGCACAGAGCTCAGAGAATTAATAATAATATCTGGGTCTGCGCAAAACCAGAATAAATATGAGTGAGGCATGCCGTAGTAGAGGGCTCCGAAAATTTTGACCACTTGGGGTTCTTCCTCGTGCACTAACATCGCACAGTGCGTGGGCCTCTAGCATTTCGCCTCCTTGAAATGTGACCTCCGCGGGCGGGATCGAACCCGTGACCTTCGGGTCAGCAGCCGAGCACTGTAATCGCTACACCACCGTGGCGGACACAGCGCAGGGAATTGAAAGCATAGCTCTAAAGTTAAGCTAGAGCTCACAATAAAGGTCTGGAGCTTTTGCACTAATTCACTGGCCCTTCACTTATACTCCTTCAGGAAACCGCAAGATCTTCGAAATTGCACACTGTCAGCCATGCATTTCCTCAACACTGACATATGGTGTTCAAGCAACATCATCATCATCCCTGTGCCCCTGATAAAACACGCCTAGTTCTGATGTTTCGTATGCACTCACTCTTGTTGTCGAGGCCCGCCCGATAGTTCTGGAAGCCCTTGAGCCGAACTTTGTGGCCAGCATCTCGAGAAACTCCTCAAAAGCCGGACCCGCAGTTTCTGCAGCAAAGAGAAGACATGTACATTTTGTTACATGATTCGCTTTGATGCTGTATATTTGCAACTGCGATTCAGCAGCATGGTGTCAACCCTCTACAGCCCCTGGTAATAGAGTTATAATGAAACATGAACAAGAATGCACTGCAAAGCACATCACTTCACTGTCTTGATTGAAAGAAGTATCTAAAACAGTGCTGAGTGAATGTCCACAGTGCAGCACCAGCTCAAGGTGATTCCCCTCCCCTCCTTCACCCCCCCCCCCCCACCCCAAGAAATGTTCGGCCTGTGTCATGCCGAGAAACCGTCCGACAGCGAAGCTGTAATGATCATGATTTTGGTACAAACAACCCTCATCGTCATAATCATTTTGTTCTATTTATTTAAAGACCATTATCATCATTCTGGTTTTATTTCTTTATTCCCTTCCCCTCTGGTCACATGACCTACATGACATCTACAGCTACTACTACTACTACTACTACTACTACTACTAATGTTGCTGCTGCTGCTGCTGCTGCTACTACTACTACTACTACTCTACTATACTACTACTACTACTACACTACTACTACTACTACTAGGACGACGACGGCACAAGGTAGAATAAGACAGGTTTTCTGTAAGAACCAGTTGTACCATTTACTGTGGATGAGCACAGAAGTGCCAATTCAAGGGGGTGGGGTGGTAGGAGGTGCTTGCTTCCCCCCCCCCCCTCAATTTACCTTGGAACTAGCCTCCAGAGGAAAGGAGAGAGGAGGGGGGGGGGGACAAGTAGCAATCAATGGTTCTTGGCGCTCGCCATAGCTCAGTCAGGAAAATTTTCTTTAATTCAGTTAAGAGTAGAGCTGTGCGAATAGCAAAATATTGGGGTGCAAAGTCAATTCGAATGTTAAAGTTTGAATGCAAATCGAATAGAATGTATTTTTCGAGTATTTCTCAAATATTTTTCGGACACTTCGAAGCGAACTTACAGAAAAAAATGTTGCACAGGATCCCTAAGCACATTCTTATGAAATAGCAACATGGAAGCGTTTCTTCTGGCTAGGTTGGTGAAGCACTGGAGGGGTGGTGTCCCCTAGTGTCTTATCAAGAACGAGGCAATGCAGGGACCGAATTTACCTGGTTTGGTGCCACCAAAGTGGTGTCAACAACACTTTATTGTGTGAAAGGAAAGGCACTATTTCCTCAACCTCTTCTCCTCTCCCAACTTCTGTGAAGGCCAAACTTATGTGGCGGACAAGGGCACGCTCCTTTCGAGTTCGGTGTTCCTAATCTGTCCCATATAAACGCCAAAAGAACATCTTAAATTTCGGACGCTGAAGCTCTTCGGCGTCCTACTTTTCAGACATTCTGCCCAAATTTCAGGTCCGAAACGGCATTAATTAAAGCCACCACCTCTGCCGCGAAAGAAGCACGAATTCGTTTTTTCAGACTGCCCGATTTTTCGGACGATTTTGCAGTCCCTTGGGAGTCCAAAAAATCAAACGTTGACTTTATCTTCTGAGAGATTGAATACTTCGAACAGTCAAATTGCGGCGTGAATCGAATCGAATAGCAAATACTATTAGATAAATATTAGAAAGTTCAAATATTCGCACACCCCTAGTTAAGAGAACAGCGTACTCTGTTTTACCTACAGAAAATTAACTGGCCTCAAGCAGATGTTCCCAAAATCTTTGACATCATGGGAAGTGGTGCAAGAACAGCAAGCTTGCTTTTCAGTTTTTATCCTTTCTGGCTTACCAAAGCCTTGCCCGAGGGCAAGTGTGGCTTCACGAGTATTTTAGAAGGATGACTTACCAATACAACCCAAATCATTTCTCCCTTTAGTGTCATATACAGGATATGTCGTCCCATCTGGCCTTATAAACAAAGCTGACCAAAAAATTTCCCTGTCAGTGTG
Source organism: Rhipicephalus sanguineus (assembly GCF_013339695.2). Lineage (NCBI taxonomy): Eukaryota > Metazoa > Arthropoda > Arachnida > Ixodida > Ixodidae > Rhipicephalus > Rhipicephalus sanguineus. The sequence goes on from NC_051186.1 coordinate 70,840,004, forward strand.
GACCTGTCAAGCGTCCTGTCAAGAGTCTGACTAGGCATTTATGAAACAGGAGAACCTGGAATGGGCAGCTACTTGAAGACATCCCATATTCCCATACAGAATGCATAACCATCAACATGCACACACTGCATGCTTTTTTATTTTAATCTCGCGGCATTCCATTGCATTTTAGTTACCAAACCACATTTATTACTTGTCCAACTTGATGCTAAATTTGCAAAATCTGAAAACGAGCTCAAGCATGTAAACATTAAGAAAACTTTGGGAGAGTGGTGAACATGTAATGGTGCTCTATCGCTCTAATCAGTTGCGAGCATCACGTACCGTTGTTGTACATTTCTTCTTCAGTGGCCTGTCCTGCCCGGCAGTACATGACCCCAACCTTGTACGATTTCATCAGCTGCAACAGAACACAGGACAGTTGTGTGCAACGTCAGTGTGAACTTGCAAAGATACTGTATCAGGCATAACGCTATCACGCAAAAGTGATCAACAATGTAACAACATTCCATCTATTACAGAGCTACTTGCTAATGGTAACATCAGAGCATTGTAAAACAACAATGATTGGCGCTGTTTTATCTCCTACATAGGCACCTATTGCAAATTTCATAACACATCTCACTTAGGGTAAATTACCCACCATGGTCATGAAGCAAAATGATTATGAAACATTTGACTTTTGTCACTTGTGGCAACTTTCGCTACAGATGACAAAAAAATATCTTGCTGTGGATCATGTTTGCCATTTCTAGGTGGTTTACGGTGTTTTAACGTCCCAAAATTGACTCAGGATATGAGGGACGCCATAGCGGAGGGCTCCGGAAATTTTGACCATCTGGTGTTCTTGAATGTGCACAGACATCGCACAGTACACGGGCCTCTAGCATTTCGCCTACATCGAAATGTGACCACTGCGGCCGGGATCGAACCCAAGTCTTTCGGGTCGGCAGTGGAACGCCATAACCACTGAGGCACCACACCTGCTACGTTCCACAATCCTAAAGAAGACTCAAGCACAACAGAGGACACGGATATCTGTTAGGGGAATGCGAATATTCTCACAGTTGGGTATTCAATCCGATTTACAAGGCACTTACTGTTCAAAATATTCTGACACCGCAAAATTTCATAACGAGTACTGAAATCAGCACAAAGACTTACAGGCCTGTATTAAATTTTGCAACATATGATGCACAGATAGACAAATTAGTTTTCAGCTGACCACGCTGCACAAGTTGCATTGCTTAAGTACGATGCACATTTGCATTGTTTTCACGAGATGAAAGCAGCTTGCCACTGCCACGCCCATGTGCGGTCTGTTAATGGAGAGAGCCCGATGAACACTGAATGCAAACACTCATGCCAGCAGTGACGGCGTGAGCTCAGTAGGCGATGTGGCTGCACACAACTAAGAATGCAGAGATTTTCATACACAGCACTTGTTTTACATTCGCGCATGCATAGGGAGCAGCCAAACAGTCGTCTGCTCTCCTGCCACAGCCTTAGCGTTCTGCGTCTGGTTTCGAAACGCTTCTCTGTTGTCAAGACAATGTGCCATGACATGATCGCGGGGAGAGGCCATAATTTTCCCAAGCTTGGCTGGTATTGGTGGCACCTGTCAGAGACTCAAATGCACAATTGTGGGTTAGCACGAAGTTAAGCAGGGTTCCCTGCAGTGGCCGAACATATTCACGAGAGCCTCTGCGAGCAACGAAATGAGTGTACTGGCAGGCCTTCAGAGTTATTTCGGATATGCCCACGACAATTTGACGACTGGGCGAAGTAAGAAAGCATGGAATAGATTTTTTGGACCGCCTGATTTTTTGGATGATGTCGTGATCCCGAGGGTGTTAAAAAAACTTCGAGAATGCTTGAGCTCCACCTTCAAGAGTAGAACGCAACAGCGTAATCGGGCCTTGTGCGCATCGCCTTCTCATTTGCAAGCCAGACTTCGCTTCTCAGACAGCACCTCAACTGTGTCACGAGGAAAGGAACTTCACGCTGTTTTAAACTATCCTAGAATGCTTACTGCAAGTATAGTTGCGAAGTACCCACTACACCACAATTCATGATTCTGCGAACTAGCAAAGCACCCAATACGTGTCCATAGTATTACGTGCAATTACTCATGTGCACATTTTGTTGGTGCTAATAAATAAATAATTATTATTAAGTAATTAACGATATTGATAAACTACGTATGAGCACATTGTAATGAGACGGTCTTTAAACCACCCATTCATTGTGCAATTGAGATGGTGTGATGCCTGGTGCGACTTTATGCTTCTGCCGCGCATTTTGCATGAGTTAACACGACTACTAGGAGTACACGACACCTGCATAGGGCTTTTTTTTCAAAAAACAGTTTCAAGCACTGGCACGGCTCCGTGGTAGGACACCTGCTTTCCATGCAAATGGGTTTGATTACGGCTCATAGCCTTGACTCTCTAGTTCTTAGCATTTTTGGGATTTTTTTTGCTCCTGGAGAACGCAGATTTTTTTTTGCTCACAAACACCGATACCGACGCTGAAATCATACGAAACAAACTTTTTAATGCTACCGAGCTTAAAATTCTGATTTTAACGGTACTGTATTATTGTAACCTTGCTCAAAATTATTAGCATGCCAGTAAAACCATTACGAACAGTCACGAAACTTTTTTTTTTTTTCGTTCCAGATCACAATGGACCGGATATTATTTGCAGTGAACCAAACTAAAACCAAGATCCACAACATTTCATTGGGACACACCTGTTTAAAAGTCAACCCGCATGTAATTTTAGATTTTGTGAAGGGCTTCGCTTCAGAGAGCGTAGACATAGAATCGCCTCCATGCAAAAAGAGCCAGTTTTCACGGCAAAGCTCTTAAAAAACACACAACACAAAACATGGTGAACCAGTGCTGTGACTGAACGTAGCCTCCTAGATTAGTGGTGCGGTGCCTGTGTGCCCTAAAATCTGGAACGTGATGTGCTAAAATTTGTGTCATGTTTACTAATGAACAGAAGCTCACGTCATCTGCTTTAAGTGTTATTTTAACATTAAGAATAATAATTGTAGTGGTTTTACGTCCCAGAACCACAATATGGTTATGAGGGACGCCGTAATGGGTGCTCCACAAGTTTTGACCACCTGGGTTCTTTTAACGTGAACGTAAACGTAAGCACACGGGCCTCAAGCATTTTTGACTCCATTGAAAGTGCGGCTGGTACGGCTGGGATTCGATCCCGCAACCTTCGGTGTGAGCAGTCGAGCACCATAGCCACAAGACCACTGTGGAGGGTTATTAAATGTTATTTTAAATGCCGGCAATTAAATGATTACACTATTAGCAGCCTGCACATGTCAAGAACGTGCCAAGTGAACACAACTTCATTATAGCTGCGCTTCAAACGAAATTGCCCACTGACCCCTTGTTCGTCGAGCTTGAGGAGTTGCTGCTCCGTTGCCGGTCCAGGCACAGCCAGTCGCAGGCAGGTTGTCTGCAGCTCGGGTGCAGCCAACTCCAGCAGCTCGCGGACGGGCAGGGAGTTGGCCCCACTGCCGCTGCCACTCAACCGACCGTTGCTCACCGAGCCGCCCAGGGACTCTTCCGCCAAGCTGCAACGCAGCACAGCCAGCTGGAAGAAGAAGCGTGCATAATTAATGAGGTCATGCTAAATAAGCAAACAGTAAGTAAGTCTACCCTGATAAAGTATACTTTCGAAACTCCATTTTGGTTGATTTTACAGGAAGATGTTGACTAGTAGATGTTTTCTAGAAGTTGAAGGTTGAAGTAACCTTCTTCTAACTGCATGTCAGAGCCTCAGCGTTGGTCACAGTCTAAATTACGCACAGTTCAACTTCCGTATAAGGAAAATGCTAACATTGAAATACTATGTCATAAAATTTTGTCATGCAGAAATTGGAACTTTCATGCAAAGTCACCGACAGATTTGTATTGGCAAGGAATGTTCTGCGAAATATTCAAACAGTAGAGCAGCACAAAAGAACATTGACAATTGATGAAAGATTGATTGAAAAACTCATTTAATCAGCGCAGAAGACTAGAAAAGAGATGAAAATAGCAAGAAAACAGGAATTAATGGAGGCATCTCTCGTCTTTCCAGCTGCTGCCTCGGTATGATTCCGAAACTCATATTTTTTCCTCTCCATTCCCACTTTCTTCGCGCACAGACAGCACTGGAAAGTGGAAATTCAGTAAAAAAAGAACATAATACTCATGCAGGCCGGTATCACGAAACTAGCGATTTACACTCAAACCTCACTATAATGAAGTTAGATCTTAAACTAAAATAGCTTCGTTATATCCAAAAATTCGTTATAAACGTATATTCCTAAGACTATCCACTGCAAGACAATTCTTCACTTACTTCGTTAAAACTATACTTCGTTATACAGTGCAGACCACTTATAACGTAACCGCATATAGTGCAGGACCGGTTATAATGCGGTCTTTTTCGACTCCCGTTTAACCTCCCATAGAACCGCATGTATACGCATACCGCTTATTGTGCAGTCCCCCAAGATGAAATACCGTTTATAATGCGGTTGCGGGAAAGTATTTCTGACAAACGCGGTAGCGAGTGCGGTTCTCAAAGGAGGTACGCCGCTGGGGAGGGAGCGACGAGGTCGTTACGAAGGGCGAGGCACGCACAGTGAACGAACGAGGGGCGGAGGGAGGAAAAAGACCGCGGCAGCGCTGTGCGGGTGTGCGGGCTCGCTGAGTGGGGAAGGATGGTGGTTGCCAGGCGACGGAGTAGCCTTTGCACCGGCGGCGGCAAGGCTCCGCCGCTCCGCGGCCGCTTGCCGGCAGTGCGTTCTGCGTGGGAACGTACGATCGCGCCCTCATCAAGTGCACTTTAAAGTAAGTTTCCTGTCGGGAAAAAAGCGTCGTCGATATCACACTTACTACAGATATCGCGTTTGCTACCTCGTTCGAAAATTGAAAAGTTTTGCGGCTTCATGACGCGAGCTTTCGGCGACGATCTCTACATCCGTTAGCTCCGCCGTTGTACCAGTGCTGTCGTCACCTCCAACGAAGTCTTCGATGCACATGCTTTGCGGCTCCGCACCAACAAAGCTCTCCAGCTTGCTCCACGTTTCGGCGAGCTCGCTTTCTTCATCTGCGCATGCCAACTCAGCTTCCTCGGATTCTTCCACTGATGCTTCGTCAGTGCGTCCACCGAAGCCCGCATGCCGAAAGCAGTTGGCTATCGTCGACTGCTTGACGTTTTCCCACGACGCCTTGAGCATTTGGATGGCGCCCAAAAGATCGATCTTCAGATGGTGCTTGGCCCATCCGGAGTCTACAAGCAAAATGTCGATCAGCCGACGCTTGTAGATAGACTTAAATGTGCGGATAATGCCCTGGTCCAACGGTTGGAGCTTCGAAGTGGTGTTGGGCGGCAGAAATACCACTTCGATGTTGCTCAGCTGGGCATCGGTGTGGTGTGCCGTGCAGTTACCGACGATAAGGGATCCATTTTCAGCCGTGAAATTTCGATCGCGATTCGACCATGGTTTCTGGCTGTAATGCGCATACCTCAGACAGGTGGCCTGAAACGTAGTCGGCGAATTTCCGTGATGACACTTTGTTTTGTCTTGCTTTTTTTCCCCGTGTTCATTTCGTTGGCAATGCGGTCTCTGGCGGTTAATTTTTGGAACCATTTCGGAGATTTAAGTGGTTGTGAAGCGCCCAAAATCGCACCATATGTCGATTATCGGACATCGGCGAGGCTACATGTTCTGAACACGTTTTGGTTATAGTGCGGTACTGCTTATAGTGCCGGATATTCGCGACTCTCCGGCGACCTTACGTTATAAGCGGTCTATTACTGTTAAACTATATTACCGGTATTTCGTTACATCCGTGTTCGTTATATCGAGGCTGAGTGTAGTTTACCTGCAATTATTTGCTGCTGTGGCAATCTGTGCACCAATGCTACTTTGTGCTTTTGCTTTTTTTTTTTGTGCATAGCTATGTGACCGTAAACAGCGGCAAACTGATGCTCCTTTTGACCAGTTCAAAGTGGGAATTGCGAAGTGCTGTATGGTGAGCGAAGTGCAACTTTGATACGATCATATGGGGTTACTGATAAGAAGTACTTATCGCGAGCCTCGCATGAGCTGGTGATCGTTCCAGGTCTTTCTGGGCCCTGAGAATATTGTACAGTATAACCTCATTACACGGATCTGTTTACAACAGACATTGGGATATTACATACCGATTTGCTGCGTTATGCTGACCTCCGTATTTGTTCCATTGATTGAGCTTCGTTTACAACGGATTCTGGTACAACGGACATTCGGATATAATTGACTAAAATTTCAGGCCAGCAAGGTGGTCAGGACTGCTTTAGAGCGGACTTTTCTACCACGGTCATTACTTTCGACTTCAAACATCGCTTAGCATACTTTCGGGACGGGCAGCAGCACACCGCGGATATCGACGTACCAATTTAAGAACGAAGGCCGCCGATCTCCGGTCTGTCAATGATCAGCTATGCCTAGCTGTAGCAACAAAAAATCGGCACGCAGCGTGCTTGGTGTTGCATTTTGGGACGCTGACACATGAAACTGCGAGCCGCTGACACACGAAACTGCGAGCCGCTGCCACCGCTTCTCCGAGCGGTCGCTGCGCGGCGAGCTTGGCCGGGGAGTCTGCTGCCGATGCGCAAAATGCCCATCCGCAGTTCTGAGGAGCCAGCAGGCGATGCGATTCGTTGCTTGCTGCGAAGGACATTGCGGCTTCTCGTTTTCGCAAGTCCGCTTGCGCAATGTTCTTGCCCGCAAAGTTCGGATTTGTCGCGTACATCGGCACCGTGAGCGGAGTTAGGCCTAGCCACGACATCGAGTAGAAAGCTCGGTTGCGATGTACGTACGAGGCCGCGGTGCCCGATATTTCAAAGTATGTCATGCTCGAATGCAGGTACAAAAAGTTGTTCCGCGGTGGTCTTCGTCATAAGCTCCAAAGTGCTGATAAGAAGAACCTCTAACAGCGGGTCCAACGAGTCAACGCTATTACAGTCGCACGTCTGCGATGTTTCGCGACGAGTGCGGCGTGCTATCGTGATCTGATGATTGAGCTTCCGCTTGCAGCTGCCAAACTAAAGCTTTCTAAATTATCATCGACCCGTGAACACAGAACGAGTGCGAATGCGCCACTAAGTAGCGCAATTTTCGACAGCTACGACCTCGCGACGCACAAGCAGCAGACGACGATCCCGAAGCGAACATCACGGAAGAAGCAGCCAATCGGAGGCCTTGAATTGAACTTCAAGCAGGTGCTGTTTGTATGTTTGTTATTGAATTGAGAAGCTAGCTGAAATGGAGAACTGCTCTTACGACGAGTCCAATATGGTGGCGACCGGTTGCGCCGTTGTCAAGCTATAAAGTTCAAAAACGCTGATTTTTCTTTTTGCTATTTCCGCAATTTTCGCCAAGTCGGCAGACGCAAAATAAAATTTTATAGCACTTCTAGGTAGTTTTCAGTGAAGATATTTTGGAATCTGATAGAAAATGGGCTACAGAAACTGAAAATGCGATTTTCCAAAAATCGCATTTTTTTTCTGGTTCCTGTTAAAAATAAGACCATGTTTGTGACGCGTAATTCTCTCCGGTTATAACAGACCCATTCAACGTTTACATAAAAGTCTGTTGTAACAGTACCTGGATTTTACATACTCCCTTTACAACAGACCAAAATCCTCTTCACTATGAAGGTCTGTTGTAATGAGGTTATACTGTAGTAAATAAATAAATAAACAAACAAACAAACAAACAAACAAACAAGGAAGCAAGCAAGCAAGCAAGCAAACAAACAAACAAAAACCTGCACACTGATTTTTGTGCCTGGCATGAGGCTTCATTTGAGGCTGTTTTCAAGGGCCTCAAGGTGATTGGAATATCAAATGATAAACAGACAGCTGTAACGATAATGACCTTTGGACTAATGCCAATGAGTCCTCATTGAACAAAACAAAAAAAAAAAGCGTGCTTATATGTCATTAATAGTCTATATATTCTGCATGTACTATATACCAACTGGCGGTATCAACAGTTTTATGAAAAATCGCCAGGCCTTCGCGGAACACGCAGCCCAGTCACAGCGAAAGCTGGAAGAGCGGTCTTTCTGGAGCACGTTGTAACTCTCTTGGGGAAACTAATAGTATGTACAGTGGCAAGGTCCCTTCTATGCCATAAATCATCATAATTTTTAAGCAGGGAAGCATCCACTATGCCATTTTCTTCATTCTGAAGAATTATGGCTGAGCCCTTTGTAATGTGTTGGAAGCAAGCAAAGACCAACTCCTTGCCCACTTCGCATTGTGTGACGCCTGGTTGTTATATTTCTCTTGTACCACGCTATATTACGTATGTTAACGCGATTCCTTGCCTGACATGACGCCTCTATAAGGTCTTTTTGCAAACAAGTTCCAAGAAGTGACATGGCTCTGTGGTAGAATATTGAACTGCCGTGCAGAGGGCCCGGGTTTCAAATATCATTTGATTTTGAATATTTTTTCTCATTTCATTTTTTCTTATTTCGTGGCGATAATGTTTACAGACACCGGTGGCGTGGCAGCAGACAACTACGGCACCAAAATCACCTGTTGTTGCGATCTCATAACAGCTTTCGCTGTAAAATAGATGCAACATTTAAAAAATGTAGAGTTTGCGCAAAATTGTGAGCATTTCAAAAGCTCATATTTTAGAGAAATGTATGCGAAAGAACGCTTCCTCCGCGGGTGCAAAACTTGCCTCGCTCGTTCGGATGATGATTCTATACAGTGTCTGTGGTGCTCCGCCGGGCGACGGTCTCGCAGAGTTTGGCACATCAGACGGTCCTTGCGAAGACTAACTGCAACCGGTCCTAATCGTTCGTCGATGCCAAACCAGTTTTGATGGACCTGCACGTAACGATTGGTCAGGAGAGGCGACACAATGAACTGGCACTGGCTTTTGAGGCACTTATAAAGAGTGCCTAGTATCTCACAAGCTGCACATTCTACAAAAACTCTCAACAATCATGGCTTACACACTTTTTTAGGACTCTCCATGACTCTCAGGGCAAGATTGGGTGCAGCCAGCCATGCACTATAGAGTGAAGGTTGCGCGTGCGATGTCTCCGTTGGTGGGCGTGGGCTTAGCCATAGTGCATGTGCGGTTTGGCCAAGTGGGCGGTATCTGGTCGCTAGAAGACTTGATGCTTGCTTCCACTTTCTTTTTTTCTCTCTTTCTCTTTTTTCTTTCTGCATTTCACTTTACTCTCTCCCCTCCTCCTCACCTGCACTTCCCTTTCCCACTTACTTGCTACACTACACTATACAAGGCTATGCTATGCTCGGCTAGCGTGCCTGGATAGCCGAGTGGTTAGGACGCTCGCCTTCGGATCGAGGGTACGCAGGTTCGAATCCCGCCTCGTGAAGAATTTTTTTTTCCGGCAAGAATTTTTCGTCTCGTTCTACGTTTCTTTCCGTCTCTCGTTTGTATCCCTCTTTCTTTTTCTCTCTCTATGTGCTTGTTCTCTCCCCCATCAGGGTCATTACACGCCATGCCGTAGCGGTGAGTAGTGGGATCTACCCAAGTTCTTGTGGCACATACCATTCATGATGATGATAGCTTCCGGACATGACCACACATTTTACGCCGAGCTAGAACAGCTTTGCTGTTAAAACAAAAACAAAGGAAATGAAACTTGCTCGAGAGTACCTGTTTACATTCCGGGCTGGTTTTTCGCACTTTCGCTATTCGTGCTACTGAAATCTAGCAAACCGAAGTTGCTCTGCGGGCTACTGATGCTGCCAGTGTCGAAAATTTTATGCACAGATGCATCAGAATCTGTAGAAACACACAATCTTTACAAAGCTGCAGCGCGTGGCATTGATGTCACATTGGCAACTGCATTGGCAGACTTCATTCATGCTTAAAAAAACACCATGCTGCAAAGAAACAAAAAAGAGAGAAGCAAAAAGCAACAATATTGTTTTCTTTACCTGCTGGATGATGCAAGCTGGCCAGGCATGCTTCAAACCTGGTAAATTCTAACTTGAAATCATTGATAGCAGGCTATCGCTGGGAGTAGGCACACACAGCAAAGTGTTCATCTCACCAGCCTTCTGTACAGCTCTAAATAACAGTAACTTGCCATATCTGCTAGTGAAATTAGATTGAAAGAAAAGTAAAGAAATTATGACGGCCAACATCATTCGTGTTGATTACGATAATCGATTTTTGTTTGGGCGGTGCAACTGCGACACAGATGGAAAAGTATCGCGTGTGTCATTCAATTCACCTGTTCTCTGCTTCAGGGACAGATGAAAATTTGAACCTCCACAATTTTCAACGGCTGTCAAGGGTGTCCCCGTGCAAGGAATTTAAAACTACACTGAGGTGAAGCACAACTACACTATAACCTCATTATAACAGCCACACCTCATATGAAAATAACTTCGTTATATCCGAAAATTCGTTATAAAGATACATTCATAACACTGTATCTATGACAGGACATTTTTTATTTACATTGTTATAACCGATAATTCGTTATATCCGTGTACGTTATATCGAGGTTTCAGTGTACACTCGTACCTTTGCCATGGAAGTGTGTCCTATAGTAGAGGGCGCCCCTGTCCACTCCATCAAGCAGTGTGGCCGGCCGCTGGTAGGGACATGCTCCATCGTCCAGTCCGGGCCTTTCCAGAATGGCGAGCCCACTCAGACAAGTCGGCCGATGCCAGGGACCGTTGTTGCCATTGTTGCGGGGAGAACCACCACGACCTGATCGGAGGCCCCTGCAGCGCCCGCGCGCACAGAACAAAAGGTTTTTGTTAAAGGGGTACTGACATGAAAATTTTCAGTTGTCCTTTAGTGTCAAATGAAAGGCCAAGCCCACAACAGTCTTGAAAATGTACTGGTAAGCGTCAGTATGCCCTGCAACATTAATTACAGCATCGTTTAAAAGCTAGTTGTTTCTTACTGCACCCTGACCTCACAACATGGTAAGAGCTTCTTGTCGCGCGCTTGCGCAAGATATCCTGACGTTTCCACGGCTGCTCCGCTCCGTGGCTCCATTGGTGATGCCAAGCGGCCATTTTGATCTTTTTGTGACTGACATCATCTCAACCAGTCATACTGGTACATCAAATCACCAGAATTGATACTGAAGCCTGACGTCATGCTATTGTCGCTGTCAGTGGGTTGCGCCATGCAAAAATGTACTTTGGTGTCAAAATAAAATATCTTATCAGGCATTTCCCAAGCTTCACACTTGCTCAGAGCAGCCTCTGTATACAGGACATTGGTATGATGGAGCAACCTCAGCTTCAAAAGTCGGTGTTGGTAAGCTTTAATAAGCGTGCGACATCTGAAGCCTGAAAAAGTGGAAGAAGCTGAATCCACTCGGAGCAATGGAAGGCAGAGGCCACAGGAAAGAAGCAACAATGAAGTGCTGGCTCACAAACACTGCTTTCACAAAAATCCTCAATGACTGCAAGCTACTTGCGGCTGCTTAGAGGCATAAAAGAAACATTAGGCGCTAGTCGCTGTTAACGAGCTTTCGGTAGTCCGGGAACGCTTACTATTGCTATGAGGCATAGACATGCTCTGCTCAGCTGTCTCCTCAACTGATGCACTGTATGTATCAATTGAGGAGACAACAAACGCAAAACATGAGTTATACGAAAAAGCAAGATTGTCATTTATGTCCACAAACCCCGTAATTTGAGTAAAAGTTAGGTTTCAGACTAAGAATTGGGAGAGCGAATTCCTGCTTGTTCATGAGTGAATCTGCTTGCCATCGCAAAAATTTGGAAAACACTTTGCAAGAAGCCAGTGTGAACAGCTCACAACTCAAGGAAGGTCTGAAAATAATTTGAAAATTCGAGAAACTCACATTGGTACTATGAATGTCATCTTTATTTGATGTGTGGCTGTGTAGCCGCTTTTCGCATGAGGATGACCATACAGCAAATGGACCGCCATTGTGTTCTACTGCAGCCTTCAGAAAGGTAAAGGGAATGGCAGCAGCACTAAAAGAAAGCAGGAGAAACCGAGATAAGGAAACAAGGACAGGAAGGATGCTGGCATCCTTCCTGTGGCCGTCTCTGTTTGCTTGTCTCGGTTCTTCCTGTTTTCTTTTGGTGCTGCTGGCATTCCCTTTACCTAGAACTATGTACCAACTTGCCCAACAAGCCACGCTAATGAACATCAAAAAGGCTTTTTAATCGAGGTACTTGGACAGGAGCTGTGGAGACAGCACTAATCAGTGGCCCAAGCAAAAAAATTGGACGTTACACAATAAATCAGTCATTTTAAAGCAAACAGGAATTCCTGCAAGCACCTCCCCAACTGGGCATGCACGAAAGAAAGTCTGGAGACATTGCATCGATCGATCACCTGTGAAAGTTTTTGTATTGAAATGTCCCTAATTTATGGCTATAATAATACATAACTTGAGAAATCAGGAGAGGACCTTCCTAGAGAACCGAAGCGCAATTGGCAATTGTGTTCGCGACTAAAGGAATAGTCCCGCCCATGAGCCGGACCGCAGAGTCACTGGCCGTCACCTAGATGATGACGTCACTTTAGAGTGCGCGCCCATCGATGCTGGCTCATGTTGATACGCCACTGCCACTGCATTCTAAAAGGAAATGCCACTGCGTTCAAAAGTATGCAACGATAGGTCTGTATAATTTCGCTGCAGGTATTCTGTGTAGGTGCATGCCTGTGTACTATTTTTGTGTTTATTATCCGATTTTAACCCCTTTGGTGTTCACACTAGTATTGATCAAGTAACCTTACGTATTAATGTTCCACATAAGACTTACACTATGTCAAGCCTTTTGTTGGGTTTTTCAGGTGCTCAGCATTAGATGAAATGCAGGCCCTTAACAGTGTCCCAACAAAGGAGGCCCTCAGCATGGAGCTAGCATTTTCACAAGAAAACCTGTTATTATCAGGCCCAGATTTTTTTTCTTAGTAATGTTTGTACAGCTTAGTCTGTTCTATACCAATGAAGAGAATAAGTGGTTGCATAAAGAATAACGGAATTCGATACATAAAAAAAATAAAAGAAAATACAGGTGTTTAGTCTTATTCAGGATAAACGAGTACAGGCGTGAGGAGGGTTGAGCTGCACTATTTTACATGTGTATATTATACGCATACATACAAATGTGCACGAACATACATAAAGGACCGTCGAACCCTCCCCGCTGCACGAAAAAAATTTTGGCTAAACCCCTGATTGAAGTCGCTGCTCCTTGGAGCCGGCTTGTAGCGTAGTGCAGAAACAAACGAGGACACAGAAGTACAACACAAACACATGCGCTAACGAAATTGCGATTGTATTCGCGTTGTACTTTTTCTGTGTCCTCGTTTATTTACGCGCTATGCTACAAGCCAGTTTGCGATGAACCAACAAGCCCATGTTGGTACCCTTGGAGCCATTACTGCGCGATTTGGATGTCTGTGATGAAGTAAAAAAAAACAAGATGGAGGACTGCAAGGAAGTGAGACTTTATGTGATCAACTGTTGTTAAGGTATAGAAGTACCTATGGCTGAAACTTGTGGGAAAGGACAGAAATCAGTTAGTAATCCCGTTGCAACATACGTTGATATGCCCTTCCTTCATCCCTCTTGTTACCCTCATTAGTGACATGGATCAACATGTGTATCACATATTGCCACGTGCGTTTCTCATTATCACTTTTGTTGTATTCATTTCTCACCCACAAAGACTGTCAGCAACGCTCAGCGCAAACCGCGCCTCATCAAGAAGCTTCGCGATTATTGTAGATCGTTCCGTTTAGATTGCGCGCCGCACGCGAATGTTCCAGCTTTGTCCAGAGATAACGCCGCCACCAGCGATATCACTGGAAAGTTCGATAGCGCCTGTATAAAAGCCAACGCGCTTGACCACTTGTCAGATTATTGATGGCCGACGCCCAGTTCGCCACTATCAGTGTACAGTGTGTATTGCTGTAGTTTGAGTTTTCGTTTCCCGGCCACAAGTTTGGCCAAATAAACAGTTTCATCTCGACACACCGACTGCTGTCTTCATCGACGTCACGACCACGTGACAATATGATACATAGCGAAACCACAATCCATTCTACCCAAATTAAATCGCCAATGCATAGTCCCTGTAGAAAGGTCCCCTTCCTCCTCCTCCTTAGCACAAGTGACCATTTCGGCCAATGGTCACCAGTGCTCAGAGTTGAAAGATGCTACTGAGCTAACAAGCAAATAGTCATCACAAAAGAAGCAAAAAGAAAAGCGGAAATTTTCATTCTTAAAAATATTTAATTATAAAAAGATTTCATCAAATACGAAGGGGAATTGAAAAAAATCATAAATTATTTAGTGCAGCGAAATATGCACAACTATCAATGAAAGCACATACTTACTTTTTAACATTGCCTCCAGGGTAGTCTTCATTCAGTTGAATGCACATTTGCCAGTGCATGATTAATGTTACTTGTCAATTCTCCCAATGTATGTTTGACTTCAACACTCAACTACACAAAGTCATCGACAAACGTGCTATTGGTGAACGCGATGATCACTAAAATATGGTAACTATATTTGCTGGAAAAATGTAAATAAGCCCCCCCAAAAAAAACGAGACAAGCGACGCGGTAAAAAAAGAAGGCCAAGACTGCTTATTATAAGTGGAACTGGCAACTCTGCCAATGCTAATCTTTTTCAGGGGCGACTGTACATTTGTAACAGACATAGAAGAAATGAACTTGGTAAAAAGACAAAACTTCAGTGTACCTAAAATTCCCCGTCTGTTCTCTAGTTCTGAATGCCACTAGGATCACACAACGAGAATGGCAGCTATCTCATAGAAAATTCACAGCCACTACAAGCCTTGACAACCTTATCAGGCTAACAGTACACAGCAGTAACCGGCATTGGAAACGATGATGAAAATTCCTGCTGCATTACAGATCGCCTCTTATCTACATATTTTTTAGTGAATTTTGCTAAAATGCAGTGAAGAGCAGGGCAAGATTAATTTCCCTCGTGGTAAGCTAAGGTGAGTCCACAAATGACATCATGCTTGCTGCAATAAAGCTAACTTCCACTATGCACGAGTTTGACTTGTAAACAAAGAACTACCACCAGAGAAAATGACATTTGTCTGCAGGCTTCTGAACTTCTATAATATGAAAATTTAGTGTTTAAATCTTGAGGACTACCTGCATTTCAATTCTGCTTGACGACCTCTGAAAGTCTTCATGGTTCCCAATGGAAGATACTTTGGTGAACATTGTCACTTCAATTACAATTTTTGGCGTCAATTACATTGACACCAAAAATAATGAAAGTTTGCATTTCCTGTGCTGCCTTCATGAGAGCTGACAGCAATTAGCAGGAGCGCTAACTGAGCTAGTTGGAAATGTGGTTCGCGCAAGTAAATGAAACAGCGTTGACAACAAGGCACAAAGAAGAAAATTGACACGAGTGTGTCCAATTTCCTTCTTTGTGCCTTGTGTTAGCTCTTTTTTATTTACCACTATGAGCTGCTAATACGCTTCTCCCACTTTGATTACCAAATTGCGTGTGCAGTAAGTTAGCTGACCTACCTAGACGTTGCCCTGGTTAGCCCAAGCTGCCTCTGCTGCTCTCCTCCGACCTCGTTCCGGAAGAAAGGGCAGCTCAGGAGCAGCGCACTCTGCCGGCCGTCTCCCGAATCCGGCACGCCTTCCACCCCGTCCTCGCCGAGTCCGCCTCCAGCTCCAGCTCGCTGGAGCATGGATGCGGCCGACGCACCCGTTGTCGTATTCCTCCGCCTCCCGAGTATGGATGCGAGACGGCCCGACGCGCGACTCAGGTTGGCTCCGAGGCTCTGGCAGTCGTAGTGGGCCAGCGCTCGCCTCCGTAGCCGTTCCTCGGCCGGATCCGGTAGCGACGGCTCGAGGCTTCGAGCGTCGGCGGACTCGCTCCGGCCGCCCGGTTTCCATTTGCGAAACAGCGAGCTCTCCTGGTTTGCTCCGCCACTTGAGCTGCCGGTGGTGGCGCTCGCGCTGCCCGTCGTTACGCTGGCACTGGGAAGTCTACTCCAGTTCTTGCCACGGTCCCGGAGCTCCAGAAGACGCTGGAACTTTGTCTTGAGGCGTGGACTCGATCCTTCCTCAAGCGCTCCGTGCGCCAAGGTGTTTGAGGCGTTCTGGACTGCCGGGGCAGGGTCGAGACGGCCTCGCAGAAACTCCTGGATGTTGGCTGGTCCGGGGCTGCACATAAAGCATCAAAGTGCCCTTAAGCTGACCTATTCTTGCTGAAACAGTTAAAAAGTGGAGACAGACACATCGGGCATTCTGCAGCAAAAGGTAAACCAGTGGTCTAAAGTGACAGGACAGATGCAACCAAGAGCGAAACACCAGTGAAAGTGGCAGAGGGTTTGACGGAGTGATTGAAATTAGGAAACTTGAAGGTGGCTACCTAACATGGGGCAGTAACTGCAAATTATTGAGATTAGTGCCTTGTTCTGTATCAGACTCAGTAATCACAATGGTGTAGGTAACTTTGCTACTATGCAAAAAAACAAAACAAACAGCAGTAGTGTAAACAGCACATGAGTAACACACAAGTATGAAGTGCTGACAAGCTTATCACAGAATCACGGCAGTTGCGACCAGTATTTCTGTTTGCGAACTCCCAGAAAACGTGAAACCTGTGCAGCGCACTGCAGGAAACATAGCAGACGTAGCAGTTCAGCCTTAGAATAAGAAAACAGAGCTGGAAGGTATTCATCTATGGTCATGAGCAGCTTAATTATGAGCTATTATGAACATTTTTTCCTTCCCATGATAGCCGTTGTAGTATAAATAGAAAGAGCATAACACGAGTGAACTGATGAATCGCACATGGCACTTCATGTTGTCACTGTTGCTAAAGTTATCAAGCCAGCAATGAGTGACACAGGATAAAGGCTTTACAGTTTAGTACCATGCTTCGCCCAAGTTATTTCCTACAAATCTTAGTAGCAAGAAGGCACATCCCCTGTGCCCTTTTTTGCTTTGGAGCCTTTGTTTCTGCCGAAGCGCTGTACATAACCAAAGCTGGCTTCTGGGCCCTACTAAGAGTAACACAAAAAAAAAAAAAAAAAGATGTTTCTGTGGCCCTATGTGGTACACATTTCTCAAAAAGAAAATTTTGCCTTTAAAGAAACATTTGTCCTAACAAAGGTATTCAACCCAGGATCATCATCTATGATATGAGGTGACTAGGAGGCTTGCAGATTGCAGAGCAATGACTCTGAGAGGAACTAGTCATGCCAGGATAGATCCTCAGATCAGGATGCATTTTAATGCCTCAGTAATAGAATCCTCACGATAAGCAAAAACAATTGTACATGTCTGAGTTGTCTTTCACCATTGTAAGAGTCAAGGCATACAAAGAAATGTATAGTGAATATAGATACCATTCAAGTGCATAATTATGGCATATAAGATGACAGTAGCGCATAAGTAATTACTAGTAGTGATAGTGCAGTTAATTAGCTATCACTTATTACTATTAGACATGCCTGAAGCTTAGGGTGAAAGGTGCCAAATGAAAGGCGTACACAAGAGAAAGTGATGACAGTGGAGTAATTAATAGTAGTGACAGTTATATTTAATGAGTGATGGCAATAATTTCAAGAAATTGATTGGAGGATACGGCTGTAATGTATCAAGTGAAAGTGTACAGAGAGAGAGGGTGAATCCAGTGAGAGACTGAACTTGCTAAAAATAGGAAAGCAGAATTCAAAACAACAAATGACAACCCAGCAGCTATCAGCAACTACAAATGATGAAGTGAGTTAGCAACTGTCACCAATCCCCATTGTCAGGATTTATGAGTGTGAGCTGCCCCACGGAGTGAGCGCAGCTGGTGGCCGTTTGATGTTGTGGTTGACAGATGGCGTGTTATCAACAATAAGCATTATGCTGAGGCATCCAAAGGTTGATTCGCTAAGGAAAAAACCCTGAATTTTGTCAATGTTTTTCAGCATTGAAGTTTTCGGACAAGAAACCCGCATGTGTTTCCACTGGACCATTGTGCTACGCTATTCAGGTGTATGACGATTGCTTGCTCAGTCGAATGCTATGCATAACAAATAAAAAAATGCAAACAAAGCTGTGAGACTATTTGATGTAGCTAGCAGTGCTCTACGCATTGCTGCCTTCATGGCAAAGCCAGAATGAAAGCATGTAAGATGGCATGAGTCCTTGGAAGAGATCGATGCAAGCACAGGGAAGCTACACTCCAGGGAATCATGTTATGTCCTCGGAGAGACTTCATGCTATGTCTAACTACATGATGTATTTCGATGTTTTTCATATGCGAGACACCATATTACATTACAGTGACAAATGCGAGCAGTGAGAGAAGTCTACGTAGCTTTTATAGCACTGCCTGTTAAGCATGAAGGAAAGACGATAACTTTTAAGGGCTGTTGTCTGTTAGTTCTCATTAATATTGTGCCTGTTAAGCATGAAATTTGAGTGTAAAGGCGCTAAGAACAGGTGTAAGCTCAAACATTTTTCTTGTTGCACTAGAGCCCTATTTCTTAACAGATTCAAAGACAATGTCCAAGATTTTGAAACCACAGTAATGTCAGGCAATTAGCTCCTACAAACATTTCGTGCTTTTTCATTTCAGGTTTGTGGTAATATTTGAGATCCATGCATAAATGCTACTGCATATTCAGAAGTTATAATAAATATTTTAACAATTTAAGCATTTGGCTAAACATTTTAAGAGGAACAGAACGGAAGGACTGAGAATGTTCACCATCTATAATGCACTTTGCAATGAAGGCAGTGAACTAGAGATCGCTGCTTGTTAGGTTTAGGAACATAAGAAGCAACACAGCAAGTAGAAAGCATTGCTTGTTATGAAGAAAAAGAGCCATCTCCACAGATTATTATCACTACTACTACTACTACTACTACTACTACTACTACTACTACTACTACTACTACTACTACTACCACCACTACTACTACCGCTACCACCACCATGTCTAATAATAACCCCTACAATAGCAAAAACAGACCTTCGTTGATCTTCCCTTCGTTGACCTGCAGCTCGGTACTCCCGCAGCATTGCAAAGAAGCTGCTGTCCCCTCCGGACGAAGCAGCCAGAAGATCCAACGACGATGCCGAGCCATAGTCCCTCCGCGAGGGGCCTCCGCGAAGTGCCCCCGGCTCACCGACTGCATTGACACTCCCATTGTTGTGGTCCAGGTCCAGAGAGCTGTTGCTCCGGTAGAGGCTCATTCGGGACGTGCGCTGGGAACGCTCGCTGTGCGTCCGCTGAGGTCGTGCGGGCCCCACCGACGTCGTGTTGCTCATGCCGATCGCTGTCGGGTGGTGGGCTGCCGACGTGGCAGTCGCGTGTATCTGCTGCGAGGACGGCGATGACTGCGGCTGTGCGTGGTGGCCATTGAGCTGGTTTGCACTGCCGCTTCGATGGAGGGCATCGCCGGGAGGCAGGCAGGCGTTGTAGTATTGGGCCGAGCAGGCCCGCAGGACGCTCGAGCTCATGGAGCCCTCCTGGTCATCGCGAATGCCGTTCGCTGCCCTGTTTGCACCTCTTCGGCTTCTGCTGCCGCCGGCATTCCTGGCGACCTGTGCCACGGCCCGGCCTCGATTGCTTGGCCATGCCCAGGGGTCCACCTGTGTGTAACAGAGTTGCTTAGAGTGGGGAAACTGAACCACTTGCATAAGTGAAAGGGGCAATAACATCAAGTTCTCAAGTGCCACCTGTGCACTGTTCGTTAAACTGTACACAACATACATGCCCCATGGCAAATTGGCACTACTTAAGCACATCTGGTGCAGTAAAGATTTTTAATATATCTTTTCATACTGCAGTTGAACTGTAATATTCTGGCATTGAAAGGCAATGATATGAAGTGAGTTCTGTATGGCCAAGGTGTATGCACATGATCTAATTTTTGTACGTGCACTTAAGTGCTAAGCTTGAGATAAGCTGCAAGCATGCTCTGGATTGTGCTCTGGCCTTGGGCGCATAAAACAATTGTGGGCATGATGCAATTAACAGTACTGCCCTTCTGCACCCCTGGGTGTCTGAGCGCATCGAGCAAGGAGGTTTCAATGTCTATCAACTTTCGAAAAGAGCCCACAAGGCATAATGCTTGGGCGCTGAACATTGGACAAACACTGGCAGGCTTTGGACTCTTCAGTGTTGCACTCTGAACACTTCAAGCCAGAAGGCTAGGCATCCAGCCCATGATTTATTGGCAAGTTTCGTTGCTGCTGCAGAAACTGAACATCTGTGGTCATGTGCCCTCTCACCGCATGGCAGGCACACCTTCAGAATGGAGTGGAGCTGAGGACTACTTGAGCAGTGCACTACCTGAATGTTCATATTCACATCACTCATACTACGCTGAAATAGGGGTCACTCTCACTGGGAGGGACCCCTATCACTGGGATTCAGTGATATTGAAATTCCTGTTAAAATGTTAGCTGAGAGCCTAACATGACTTAATGCGACAATGATGGTCACAGTGCAGTCAGTGTCACCACTGCTGTCATGCTGCCCTGATCAACAGCGTATGCACAGCCCACAAGTGGAAGGTTAACAGGTCTTCAGAGGCACGTGGTGTTTTTGGTTGCAAGAACAATGAAGTCAACTGAAAGGAGCACTGACACAAAAATTTTGCGGCATTTCTTTTTCCTGCATTAAGTAGCTAATGAACCCCTTATCATGGCTGGAAACCTCATTTGCTCGAGTGCACAGTGATTAATTATTTAGAGACATCTACATAGTGCTCAGTCACAGTTTTGATTTCAGAAAGCACCGAGAGAAGCGGGACCAAGTTTTTTTTTCTTTTTTTCTCGTAAACACAGCTGGCCACGTGACCACACAAAAGAGTGATGCACGGCGTACACAGCAATGCCTTCATGAAAGTGCCGCGTTGACAACTGCGGAGAGAGCACATGCAAGAAGCATGGCAGACAACACAAACTCGGGACGGAGGTGGCTGCTCACATTGCAAACCAGTTGATGTCGAAGTCACGAGGTGCTCTGTTTCACACTAAGTTGCGCGGCATACACATGAAAATTTATTTTAAATATGTTCTTGACTATATTACCCATTGGTATTTTGTAGATTATATATGTGTGTCCACACAAATCTGTCTCACAAGTTACCTCGCCTCCAAAATTTTGTGTCAGTACTCCTTGGGAGAGGCCTTTGCCCTGCACTGGGCATAGTCAGGTTGATGACGACGACTTCTTGAACACACAGCCGTGCTCTACTCAATGGGCTCTTTCAGAGACAGTGCAGGATCATGCTTTCTGGTCAAGCAAAGTCTATCTAATCCTTTCTTTGGGCGTCAGGAACATCAGTGTCCTTCCGTCAATCTCCTTCACGCAACACCAAGCTGCAACGTCTGTAACATCACTGCCAGTGTTCAGCTGTTCAATATGCCAACATTGTGACAGGTCTGGCATATGCCAGGGTACTGTTCTTGTTGCGCTGAAGAAGTTGTCTCACATGCCATGTCACGTCACCTTTCTGCGTCATTAGAGCACTGTGATAAAAAGCTCAATCCCAATTCTAGACCTAGCTCTCTCTTTACATGCTTTGCCCTTTGGGAGAAGCTGCCAACACTTCTGTTTGCACAAAACCATGGTAACTTTAGTAGTACTCGCTGTTCGGCTAGTTGGTGCATGTCTCAATTCGATAGTCAATTTCGCACCAAAATCACGACCACACTGAGATACGAAAAAACACATAGACAGGATGGGCGCTCACTTGCAACTTCCTTGCTCTGAGTTACAATAAAAGTTGGAAATAGCTGGACAGCTATGACAGGACCCCATTAACCTCATTTTACTACTAGAGAAACTTTGGTTCTTAATTATCCACTCACCTAAGTAGCAAGGCCCACTTAGCTATGATAACTCCAAGAATGACCCGATTCCTTGTGTATGAGAAAAGCAACGCCAGTTGGGTTGTGAATGCTTTAAGCACATACCCAGTGCATATTTATTTTAGTTTGCCGATCTTATAAATGGTCCTTTTTCTCCACATTTGTTCTTTGCCATTTTGAAAAGGGAACAACCTAGAAATTCAAAGCCGAGTTTCATAACTGAAAGCCTTGTATGACAGCCAGTACTGAGGAACTTAATGTGACAGGCCACTGGTTCAAAAACTGCACAACCAGCCAATAGTGAAGGTGAAATCAAGTTAGCGTAGAGTTGGAGTCACTTAAGTGCATCATAGTGGCAGATCAGCTTTTACAGAAGCCCACAAGCTGGAGGAAGACCCACGAAAGCAGGAATTGTCATCCATCTGCAGAGCACAAAACTACGAACAATACATACACGAGTTTTCTTATTTTTCATTAATAAAGCTTCGCAGTTAAAGAAAAGCTCCAGGACTGAGCAAAACATACAGAACAGTCCCTGCATAAGCAAGCTGCAGGAGCCGACTTCCAAGAGCCCATTTTAAATTCTAGGGCGCCTACTGCAAGTACAGAGCATAGAATGTCGTGTTGAAATGGGCACACATTTGTCAAAATACTGTAATGTGTGTTTTGTGATTTGAAGAGTACATTACATCCAGTTTGACACTACAGACTCACTGCTGTTTATGAACACAAGGTCCACATAATACCATATCAAGATCATGGCAAAGAACTGTCATGGCAGCCTGTTCACTGCTATCGAGGCTATGAAAGTGCATGCACAAATTGGACCACATAGAAAGCTATGGCCAGGCTGCTGCTGATGAATTTTGGCAGAGACTGTGATGGGTGGGTAGCTTTAGAGACCCCGTGTCAACTGCTCCATAGAGATAGGTACTGCCAAGCTGCTGATTATGAATTGTGGTACGGTCCCTTATGATTGGACAGTTTTATAGCTCCTCCCCATTAAGCAATTCATATGGCATGACACGGGAATTATAATATGCAAACAGAATGAAAAACTGTTGTTACTGCTGTTGCTGCTGATGACAGTGATGATTAACCATGGCTTAGCCCTTTGTGATGGGCTTTAAGGCTAACACCCGACACAAAAATTTTGCCTCCCGTTTTTTTCTGTTGCGATAAGTAGCTAACGACCCACTTATCATGACTGGAAAGCTCGTTTGCTCGAGTGAACGTTGGTTCATTATTTGGAGACAGTTTTATAGCGGCCAGTCGCAGTTTCGGTTTCAGAGGGCGCCAAATGAGGCGGCACCCAGAATGGTTTTCGTGTAAACATAGCTGGCTGTCGGCACATGAAACCATGTGCACATGAGCACCGCGTTTACAATTCTTTTCAACGAAGGCTTCCTCGCTGCCTCTATAATACCCTCCCTGAGATATTGTAGATATGCTTGACCCCCCAAAAATGCACTACCGAGGCAAGGACATCAGCCTTTATACTCCCGTGTAAGTCTGCCCCCTCTTTCCATTGAAAAGGTCTGCTAGGAGAGAGTGCTCGCAAGGACCGTGGCAGCCAACACAAACTCGCGGCGTTGGTTGTTTACACAAAAACCAAAGGCGCGTTTTGTGTGCAGTGGCATGACGCGCACTTTAAAATTGATTTGAAATATGTTCTAGGCTACATTATCCGTTGATATTTTGTAGATGATGCGTGTGTGTCAACACAAATCTATCCCACAAGTTATCTTGCCTTCAAAATATTGTGTCAGCACTAAGGCTCCCACTTGTCATGAAATTCAAATGGCGTGATAGCTGGTTCAACACAATTCATCTGTCTGGCAATGTTTGCAATTACGCAGCTGCACACATGACCTCACAAGTGATGAGAGGTCGCTGTTTATGCCGCTACAGCTCATGATAAATTTTGGCATAGCTATAGACCTCAAATGCACTCGCAGAGGTCGAGTCTGAAAGAAATTTTTGCATGAACTTCATTAGAAATGTTGCCGTTCCAAGAAAACATACGAGCTCCGTTTCTTTTCGTCGCTGTTATAATGGCCTGAATTGCCTTTGCCTTCTCGGAGTCCAGATGCGGGTTAGCTAGTGACCACTGATGACAACCCTAAATTGAGGGACTAAACTTCTAATCCCACTTCTGACACAAAGTTATGTTTCTGGATGGAACTGGATTGTACGCAAGCAACACAACGACAAGGTCTTTAGCCAACAGCTATGTTTTCAACCGGGCATGTATCAACCGCACCTGGGCCAATTTATTGCACTACAGGAAAATACAAAGCTCATGGCCATCTAAAAGTAACTGTCTTATTAACATGAGCATAAAATATATAACAATGACAACAGAAATTTAAAATGTGTATGGAAATGACACCAATGCATGTGGAAAGCGTTTCATCAGAGACATTGTATGCATAGTTGACACTCTGAAACATTACAATGAACCTTACAGCCATGTTTTATGCAAAATCATCAGAAATTTCTTTTTAAAAGAAAAAAGGAACAGATTGTAACAAATGGATCCAAGATTGCCGGAACAAAAGATGTCGTTTCTGCACGATGCAAATTTTCCTCTCAATACCGACGTCCAAGCAACACATCATAAAAAAAGTGGATGCATTGTTTAAACTCCGTATGTACAGTAGAGACTTTCAGTCGAAATATTTTCACCTACCGAGAGCTATGTTAACTTTGATGACAAACTTAAGCGCGACTGCATTCAATGCAAATGATTTCTATTCCAAGCGCCTATGCCGCCTAGTCATCCAGTCGTCTACGCCTATTTCTTGACTTCTCAAAATAACACGCAGCTGGAATTCTGAACTTCCTTCCTTAAAGTGATGACTCAAACACCAAGCCCATAGCTGCTTTATAATTATTATGCGAGTAGGACAAAAAGAGAAAAGAATAAGAAAAAACCTGTGAGTCACAACACCTTCCAAGGGCACTTATACTTGCCAAAGTAGACATGAGCAACACATTCGGAATAGATGGCTGCATAGAAAATTGAATGACGCGGACACAGAAAGGCTAGTACACAGAACGGGCGCAAACTTCAACTGTAATTCAGAAAGCCAAAGCAGTCCAATATGAGTACGCACCATCCCGACACGTGCCTATAAAAAAAAAGGATACCGTTTCAAAAGACTTACAGGAATCGTCAGAGACACTGCAACGACAGGAATGATTTTTTTTTTTGCCTATCAGCTTCTGCAATGAAAATCTAGCAGAGAAAATTTTTAGTGAAACGTTAGCATTAGCTTTCAGTTGCAGGAGAGCACGTGTGACGAAACCTCGTCCAAGGTTGCGACATAAATAGTGGATGGGGCTTTGCTTCTCAAATTAGCTTGGCAGTACACTGGCACAGATCTCCGATTAGTTTTAACAAACTGCAATTCCTTAATACGCACTTAGATCTAAATAGGTGAGCCTTTTAAATCCTCTCGTAGTGAAATGTGGAGGCTACAGCCAAGAATCACACCCGCACTTTCTCAATGCAACTAATTTAACGCAGGTAACCAAAATGAGCCCAGACTTAACACGGAATCAAAAAAAAAAAATAAAGGATACAAGCATGTGTGAAACATAAGCGAACTGAAAAATCTCGCTTAGGTGTTTACCTTTCTTTCTGCCCTCGTAGACAGACCAGTATGACTTGCGAATTCTGGATTGAGCATTGGTTCGCTTACTGTATGAGTGGTTTTATTATGATTGTAGGGCCATCACTTTGAACGAACCTATTCACTGATGCCTCGCTAGACCATAGCTTAGTTCAAGCGACATTGACACTTACGTGAAGCCTCGCGAATGCAGGACAGCACGCATTCTCGGGGAAACCATGCAATCTAGACCAGGGGTTGGCAACCTGCGGCCCGCGGGGCAGTATTATGCGGCCCCCGGCACGATGTCAGAACCCCCCCTTGACACTTCCTATCTGAAGGCCAACATGGCAGTTTTGACCTCAATTAAGGTTAGGCAGGAACAAAGAAAGATCGTTTCCAGTTGGCATTGTCCCCGTCTTCACACTTCGCCAGATGACACCTTCACTTTCTTTGTTCAGCAAGTATGTCCAAGCACCAAGTCTCATCGAAAGAGTTTTTTTTTTGCTTTTAACCTATGTTTGTAAATTGCAATTTGGTGACATGTGTGCTTAAAATAAGCATGATTTCTATTACAGTTTTGTACATTAATGTCAATTCGCCAAATTTTTTTCTCTTTGCTAGCAAAGCGCCACCCCCGCCCCCTCGATGTGGCACCCGTCGTTTCAGCTTCATTCAACTTGGCCCTCCGCTTTGAAAGGTTGCTGACCCCTGATCTAGACCAATAGGCTTTACTCGTTTCTGTTTTTCAACAATGCCACAACTGCCAAAAATAACTTGTTTTCCTCTTCCCTCTTACGGCTTATAAAACATGCGAACAAAACGCATTAGTCAGCAATGAGCAATCTACCAAACGTATCTTGCCCTCTCCTTATCTCGTGGAAAGGCGTAAATAAAGTCCTTTTTGCGAGCAGTGTTGTGTCACCGATAAGCATAGCAGAGACTCACTGACACTGGCCACTGTGGCAGCACTCGGTGCCGAACACGTCCAGTTTATCGGGGAAAAGCGAGGCACCCAGAAAAAGGAAGTCCAAGCTCAGCATGCCTGCTGTGTTATCACTGCACACTCAGTGCATATCAAATATCTGCACAGAGATAAGGAAGCCACCCTTCCATCATAAAAAAAAAAGGGTGTGCAAACACAGATGCACGAGAAGAAAGCAAGACGTTTGTGTTGCGTTCTCTTCCCCCGCGTCTGTGTTCGCACCGCTTTACCGTGTTTCACGATGAATCCTTACCAACAAGCTCAGTTGTCTTTTGTTCTCAGCTTCACACCTTTCAATTTGGCAGCAATAGCATTGGGAAGAAGGAAGCATGTTCGTAGCCAAGACAAGACCGAGACCGTTTGAAATGCACTATATGCTTACAGAACAGCAACCTTAATGCCGTAACCTCACTGCTGTGTTACTGAAGAAATGATTCAATAAATGTCTGCTCTCCAACATCCTGTATCCTTTGTGAATGAACTAGCTTACTGGCTATCCCATTGCGCTGCTCAGCTTGAGGTCTTGGGTTCGATCCCAGCCACAGTGGCTGCATCCCGATAGGTGCAGAAAGTAGAGACATACTCTGCGCCTGCTATATTTAGGTGTGTTTTAAGAAACTTTAGGTATTCAACAATTAATCCGGAGTAAATGATGTCTATATGACAAGAGTTTGGAGTAAGAGGACATCAGACTTTGTACACAAGCCGCTTGTGTCTGCTAATGCAAAGCTCTTTATTATTAGCTAGACTGTGGATTTCGTAAGTAAAACAGCTAAGTCTAATATATTTTCACAACAAATGCTTACTCTGCATTTGCGTCCTTGCAGCCAAGATAATCTGCCAGTAATGATGTTTTGAAATATAGAACGTGATGAAGTATAGGTTTTTGATGGAAACATGTCTGGTCGGGAAGCATCATGATACAAAGCAAAAGATTAATATCTACCACAAGAGAAGAAGAAAAAGGTTTTTTGCCTCCCCTGATAGAAGCCTAGTTCACAATATGTTTTCTTGCGTTGTGAATGAGGCTCCTGTCAGTGGTGCTGACATATATTTTTCTTATGCTTTGGTGATTGGTGTTACTATTTTACTTTTGATCAGAACTTGTGATATAGTTCACTCTGTGCATAACTGTTTTTCACTCAAGTATTGAGACATCATCCGCAGAGACCGCTAGTGAACAGGGCACGGCAAGACGTATCATGCAGGGATCCATATTCAAATGAACATACAGACTTCAGAAAAATATAGAAGTGCAGAAACAAGACAGGTCTGCTCAGATAGAGCAACAGCTTTTCTGTGCCATGCTGCCCATACTGAACGAAAACTCACAATTTTAAATGAGAAAACAAACCCAGCGCTAAAAAACTTGCCCCCGCCAACCACCAACCCATCTTTCCTTCATTTCTCGTTTGTCAATAACCCATTATCCGTGAAAAGGAATTTTATGTCGTTTATGACGAGTAAGAATTTACTTATACAACTGTGATTTCAGTAAAACTGAGAAGCACAGGTGCAGATTTGCTGCAATGATTAATACTTTTTCAAGGAAAGTTAATTTTTTTTCTAATTCTACTAAATTTGTAGACAATTCTGCAGTTGCAGAAGCAAGGTTATGAAAGCAAAGAGCACACATAAAGAAGCATTCCAAGGATGTAATTCATGTTGTTAGAAGTAGGAAAAAGCAAAATGCCTCCTTTAAAATAGCGAACCATGCAGTGCAAAATTTGATTTTTTTTTTTTAGTTCATTACCTTTCTTTTTTCTGTCTGGTAAAATGCAAACCATCGTATGCCCCAAGCTATGCTGTTTCAGAATATGACCAGTGAAAGCTGTAGCCCTGTCAACATTAGCCAAACAACTTTGCACAGCAAGAAAGGCAGAAAATTGCCAAGCCTTTGTTTCAGTGGCTCACGAAATTGTAGGAATTAGCTTTTTTTTTTAAATTTCATCACGAATTGACTCAATGCCATCACACATATTCAAACAGGGCATCTCAATGTCCGTAACAATGTCCTCATTTGCTTTGACGCAGAATATTTCGAAACATCGAGACATTTCTTCTCTCACAACTATTTTGACGACAGCTTTGGAAGGAGACCAGACAGATTCCTTTTAAGAAAGACCTATAAGTTTAGGGCTGAAACGTCCCAAAGGTTTAGGTAGTTCAAGCTGTTAGGGCTCACAGTAAGTGATGTCGCAGCATATTTCACATGTTTAAACTGATGCAATATGATGAGTTAATTAAGGTACGCAGAAACTGAACAGTTCAACATCTAACAAGTTAAAAATGGGTTTCAGGTTTTAGCCTAGAAAGGTGAAGAGAAATAAAATTGATATGAAAATCAGTTACGTGATACAGCTTGTCCCAGAAATCGCCGCAGTTAAATTCGCAAAGGCAAAGAGCACCATATGAACATGCATATTCGTAAGAAGTGCAAAACCACACACAGGGACAGCTAGAAAGAAAGACACTACACAAGCACTTCTTACGAAGATGGATCTATACCAACTAGCCCGTTACACTTGTTTATTAAATGAACATGCATAGGCAGATATAGACTACAGTGGCAATTATATTACCAAGTAACAGTCAGCATTTCATGCTGCTCGAAAAAAAAAAAGAAATACTTTACAAATGTTTTTGCGTCCACAGGTTTTGGGACCTTTCTCTCTTGCATTGAAGGTATGCAAGAGCAAAACACGCTTTTCCACAAGGCAGTGTGACTACGCTTATTTCAAAATGACATTACGTTTACCGCTTGTCTGTGTAAAACAATTGGGAAAGCATCTGCCCCAATAATGATCCCTAAAGCACTTGATTAGTCCCTTCTATTGCTAACAAGAGAGATAGCAAGGGAACAATATCTTCTTTCGCTTAGCGATAAAGCAACGCTAGCGTTGACCAATACCTTGCGCAATGAGATATGGGCAAGCAAACATGCCCAAAAGCTGGAATGGGCACTAGCAAACATTTAGTGACAATGTGCCTTTGTCAGCGATATCTTAACAGGTTGCAGGATGCATTGAAGAATTGAGCGACTTCTCCTGTGCTGCGCGCGTACAGGCCGGAAAAAATGGAATAAGTGACACGAAGAGATAGAGCAGACAACAAAAAGACGGTAGCATGAATTTGAGAGGTATAACGCAGGTAGTGAATAGGCTAAGATAGCATCAATCATAAGGAAGGAATCATGTACACACAGTATCCTGTGCAAGAGAATTCATGCCGAGAATGCACTACGCAGTAATGGGCAATCTACAGACATAAGAGGCTGTCAACTGATGCGTTTCACGCGCCTAGTCCACCAACTGTAATTAGCTTCCCCTGGTGCCCAATTATGGAAGAATGCTGGCTATTGCTTCAAACACTGTATGGCCACCTAACCATTACTATAAAACCAGCAATGCCTGTTGGCTTCTTGAATGCACATGTGATCATACCTGCCTGCAGTAAATAAGACAGAAACAAAACCCCGACTGTTGCATGTGTCACACTACAATACACCACATAATTTGCAATTGAAGACTTGGATAGGCTATCAGGACTACACAGCTTTTTTGGAAGAGAAACTTTTGGGTGCATGGGGATGTGATGACCATGCCCTGCAAATCCGTGTTTGACTGCGCCAAAACAATAAAACTGGAGGCAAGTCTAAGCCAACATAACATTTCTGTTAAGCACCTTAGTGAGCAGTAAGCCCAGGCACTAATAAGACCACCCTAACTGAGCACAACCTTATTCTTTCTAACAGCCATACTAGCTGAACACTACCTAATCCATCCTAACGAAGCACTACCTGATCCATTCTAACTGCCATCATAACAGAGCACCAGCTACAGGGCTGAGTCTGTATCTTCTTCTTTCAAGCGGCAGTGGAGGTGTTCGAGCTCTCTTCAGCATCACAATGGCCCTTAGTAAGAATAGCGGCTATTCCAGCGACGACACAATAACAGGATCACAGTATGGTTTTTGTCAAATGGCCTGTCTATTGTCACAACCATGATGGCAGAGGTCAGCAGACGACGCAAGGCTCAACAGCACAGTTTCGAGAGACATACATTCCTCAATACAATCGCGCCCATGGTATTTGGCTTGAAATTTGAACAAAAGCCTAGGGACACGTGGTGAAGGCCACGGCCAAACTAGATAGCCAAGCCTTGGGACCGCAAGATCAAGATCTCTCCCAGTGATTGCCAAGCCACCCTGTCCTGCACGAGCCGATTCTATTTTATGCTGGCAAATATCTTAATTTTCTCGCTCCACCCTAACCCTTTGCCGTAACCAAGGAAACTTGAGACATCTACTAACAACACGTATGTTAAAATAATGATTTATACCACACCTATAAAGGCGATGAAAAGGACAGTGTCCTTTTCATGACTGTCCTTTTCATCGCCTTTATAGTTATTTGTGTGAACTTTTATGTTAAATAATTCTTTGTAATAGCCAAGTTATGGCGCATTCATTCTGTAATTACATTGTGCATATTATTTTAACAGCAGAGCTGTTTAAGCTGGCTGTAAAAACTTTGGTGTGTACGGAAAACTATCATCATCATAAACAGGTATGTGCCACAGAAATTAGGCAAGCCCCACAACTCCCCGCTGGTCCACTAAAAATGAAAAAGGCAACAGACGGGCAGCAAACACCAATTAAGATTTCTAGACAGATGTAACCAGTAACCGAGAAAAGCTTTAATAAACCGTTGGGATTCTCCCACTAATAAACACCGTGGTCACACGTTTCAATTTCGCTGAAGCATCTGTACGGAGTGCTTCAGTGGTACATACAACGAGAGAACACTAGGAAACGGAAAAGACAATGGCGGCTGCGAAAGACCCCGAAGCAATGGAAGCCCTATGTGAACGACGACGTGTCCATAAAGCTACGGGAGGTTCAAACGCTTGGTTTCAGAGCGAGTTTCTGTTTCTGGAGTTTGGACATCCGTGTCGTGTCTGTGACTGTCTGTAGTCTAACTCAGGCCTCTCTGTGCTGAGAAGCAGCCTAGAAACAACCTAACACCACCTACCTGAAGCCTAGCAACAACCTAGAAGCAACCACATGAGACTTCAGAATCGTCCAGCTTCGCTGTTTCAAGCATTACGTGACTTATTGCAAGCTTCGCCATTTTGTTAAATCAACATGCACAGTGCTAGCATAATTTTTTCTATCAATAATGTCATCATAGCTATCCTTCAGCAAATTTTGCTTTGCATCATGACCTCATGGCAACATCAATCACGCCGGTACTGACCTTTGCAGGCTCAATTTAGTGTCAAATTAAAAACATCTTCCAAGTGCTTTCTAACCTTTAGACTTGCTGCTACGCAGATATCACTGTTTATGATGTGCGAGAAGCACAAGGTAACGTTTCGATAACTTTGAAGATATATGCCAGTAATCACTTAGGTGGCAGTTAAATTTTTCCAGAAAAGACGGTATGGCACTGGATAGAAGAAGCCTGAGTGTGCAAAGAACCCTGCAACTGAAAGGAAAGCCTCGGTACAGACGTGAGTGACACTTGCGGTTATCCGAAGACGAAAGGGCAAATGGCTGCGGCTCTCCCATCTGTTCGCTTTTCAGACATGTTTCGTTTCTAGGCTGGCAACTGCTTTCGCAACGTTTATCCCACTCTGCCCTGTCAATCACCTGTGTGTTCCAAAGCTTGTTGTACAGAGGTTCTTCTTGACGCGATCTTGCTATGTTCTTGATTGACCGATGGCCGCTTCAAGACACGGACGTTCCAACAGATGCAGTACAGCAAAAGGTTCTACGTACAACTTGGCCACCGGGGATCTTTGAAAAGTGTACTTCACACTTGGTACAACCTTGAGCTCGCTCAGCACGTGCCCATGTGGAAGTGTGTGGCTGCGCTTCATGAAGTGCGAGCAAGTTTGCGAAGTGTCAGTAGTCGCAATTGGCCATCAAAGCAAAGAAAGCTCTGTAGGAGTGGCAATGCATAGAAGCTAGCGATACACACCTGCGCGAAGCCAACCGGCTGTCCAGGCTTCCTCGAATGCCAACGTGCACTTGCCACAAGAGTATTCTGTGCTCATGCTAAGAGTGATCAACATAATACGTGGACGTTATTTCATTGTGCCAGCACAGATATGTAGCTGCCAGAGCCACAAAATCCTACAGCCTAAAACTCGTCAATTATGATGACTTTCGAACTGAAAAAGTGCATCAAACAGCATGAAATGTGTAGGAATTGTAACCGACTCATATGCATCACACCACGTCCGACAAAAGTCAACCGAGGCCGACAAATGTCAACCAAATATTCACATAATATGTGCAATATTGAAACAGCCGACTGTTGCATGGCATATCGTATGTAACGCATGGTACTGACACGGGCAGCGCGGGCCATACATTGCAGTGATGTGCCAAAGCAAACAGAGCGACAAAGCATTTCTCTGTGCTTATTGCACTACGGTGCACCACTGCCATTTGAGATTTCTCAATGCACTCTAACGCAAACTTAGCTGCGTTGCTTTTATCGCATTTACTCAAAAAAAAATATCCAGAGGAATGAAAATGTCCGTGCTTCACGAGGAATATAAGTGGTGTCCAAATTCATTTAATTGGAACATCTTTTTCTTTACAAAACATTTCCCACTTTCCAAAATAGCCTGTTGTTTAGCGAAGCTGAGAAGAAAAAAGACGTTACAGGGTTTATCCACCAACTTGGAAGCAACATTTTATGCAATAAAAATGATTCAATGTTCATATAATCATTCTGGAAACATATTTGAACAAAATTGAGATTCGAGGAGCACTTTTGGGTGTTTCGAATGAAAATTTATTATTTCAAAAATTATTAGAGAAATACACATTCATTATTCACATAAAGACTATTCATACTGCAAATATTAACAAGCTAATGTTCCAGAAGTTGTTTCAAAGTGTGGCTGAGTGTTTGCCAATAAATGCATCCGAATTTTTCATAAAATGCAAGCAATTAGAATTTTCCTGCATTTCGTGGTGTGCAGTCTGCCACAACATTATCAGGAGTTATACACCGCATCTTTTGTGGAATCAACCAACCGAGGCCGACAAATTCGGCCAAATCACATAATATGGCAATTTGCAGCGTGTTGCAATATGTACATTGAGAGCGATCATTGCGTGATGTGCCAAAGCAAACATTTTTCGTGCCACAATCGTTCCTTTCAACCCACAGCCATACACAGACTTCATTTTGTTCTCAACCAGCAATGTTTTTTTTCCTGGTCAACCTTGTTTGCCAGTGTGGCTGAGTGTTTGCCAATAAATTCTTTTTCGCGTTAGCATTGCATTGCATTGACTTTGTCCGCTTCGTTCGTTAATATTCATTTTGTTCTCCTGTGGTCAACAAAGCGTGCTTGCATCATTGACTTTGTCAGTCTCTTTTAAATGTTATGGATAATATCACTTGATATGGCATGCACTTTTTTAAATCTTAGGCTGTTCTGTTCATTCCCTCTGTATTTGTTGGGGTGCGTGTGTGTGATTTTTTTTGCTTTGTGCATGCTCAGCTTGTAATATGCTTTTGCATTGTGCTCCTGTACGCATTCCTGCCTAAGGCCTCATATGTATGCGAGCAGCGTACAATGAATGAATGAATCGAATGTTTACGGAAAGTATACATGAGACCTGATTGTTAACAAAGAGGTAAATACCCTTGGTGCTGTACTTCTAGAAAGACGTAGGAGAACTTTTTGTTAGGTGAGTTGGTGAACGTTCATAATTGCTCTGAGAATGATACATATGTGGCGTTTTTTTCGAAATGAGCTAAATCCAGAAACCGAAACCAGCTCCAATATTGCTCCATTGGCAAGTACATTCTCTGAACTTTCCTCTAAAAGAGTTATTGGAACGAAATGGGTCAAATACCAACAGCTACGTGTGCTCACAGATCTCGTTTCAAAACGAAATTGAGCCAGATCCATGCGCTGTATGGATCGAAATGAGTCAAATCCAGTATGCCGATAGCAGAGCATTTTAGCGATCACGTGATTCAGCAAACATGGAAGCCTCCAATTTCCCGCCTGACTGCTCTGCCTGTTTTCTGGGTGTTTCCCTTTTCGGAGCTGGATTATCATGGATTCTGAAGGAAGTGATCAGCGAGAGATCTGTCCCCCAGGCTCACTGTTTCCTATGGGTTTTCAGTCAGAACTCCATCATACCAGTCTTAAAGGTAAATTTCAATACAGTTTTTCAAGAATACCGCATTGAATTCAGTGTCTCAATTCAATATGAGCCAAATCCAAAGTTATCACGCTAATAACGGTGAAATCCGCTGCATATTTTTTAATTGATTGTCGCCAGAAACTTCCCCTAGCCGACATGTAAAACATATCATAGAATAGCTTTGACAGCATTGTATTTAGTTTGCATAACAAATTTTTGCCGTTTTCTGAAATTCTGTTTAGATGGATTTGACTCATTTTGAAAAAAAAAAAAAACGCCTCATATGTACGTGTATTTCTGCAAATAAATCAGTTGTCAGCGGCGCTCTGTCCCGTGTCCTTCCTTGTGTTTGCGTTCTCTCGCGCCTTAAAAGCAATTAAGAAAGACGTAGGCAATCTACCCATTGTGTTTGTGTTATACTTACAAAAAAGTCACAAACAATCTTCTGTATTGACTGTACCTTGAGAAAGCCATACATGTCAGTTCCGGCAGCTCATAATGAGGGATCTCCTGCTTAGAACGTACACTTACGTTAAGCGACAATAATCATCGCCTACCTTGCTTTAAACGCCAGTACTTCCGTGTCATCCGTAGTGTGTGTGCTATCAGTGTAACATAGCATTTTTACAGGAAAGGAGTGAACGCTGAATTTTCATGAAAGGAAGCACAACCAAGCCAGATGATGGTTACCGTTGTGAGAGAAAAAAAGGGCACGAATGTTTTCAGGGCGTACTATGCACAGGTGACGTCTCTAACTTGCATCAGACGTTCTATATCTGGATCCTCTTTCCCAAGTTGCTTGGCTCATCAACAAAAATAAAAGGAACAAAGTGGAAGGCTGCACATTTGCTTCGACGAATTTTGCAAGAAAGTGACGCAGTCGGCATAATTTAATAGAGCTTCAGTGTCCCAAATTACCTGCACTGTTTAGTATACATGTCCATGACAGCAGTGACCAAGGGCCATAAGGATGAAACTGTATTGCCTCCTTTCGATATCTGTTTTATGATGTCTACATGGGCAGCTAGGAAGTTATACCTCCAAGTACTTGTATATGTTACCATTACAAAAAGAAATATAAATAAATAAAAGTAAAAAGAAGCTGTCCCTACAATATGGCGACTACATCTTTACATTTCATATGCCCTTCTTTGTGCATGCATTACCATCGTCATGTGCGTACATTTATCGTTAGTCATCGGTGCGCCCGGATCATCAACGTACATTGACCGTTCTTGTGGCCTTTGCAGTGTCTCAAGCACTCACTTAAAGGTCAGCCTAGCTGCTACGTCAAGTACAGTGGAAGGTGCCCCTCAGTCATCTGTTTTTATGCCATAATGCAACAAAAAGGCTGTTAATGACGTACTGAAGAAGACAAAGTTGCAACTGGTTCCTCGCCACCTTTTCTTTTTGACATCTTTTTTTCAAGATACGACTCACCTTTCAAGGCAGTGTACAAATTTAGTTTTTATTTGAGCAAGCCGAATAAGTTGTCTGCATGAAACGTCTTGCTTGCTTTGAGATGAGAGGTGCGTGTAGCTGTTTCCACAGGAATCACTTTAATAGTCACGCAGCTTTTGAAAACTCGGAATGAAACTTGAGGCAGTAATAGTAAGCAATGTATTTTACAAGCAGTGCTAAATCACTCATGTATGCTTTCCTATTCCCAATTTGGGGCTACTATGTCAAGAATTAAGAGCAAATAAGTCGAGTGCAATGTTGGTTAGCAAAACTGCCGCTAATGATGACACGCACCATTGACGCATACTGGAAAAATTAATTATTAGATACGCCATATTATTTATTCTAAAAAGACAGGGCGTGACGGACACAAGAAAGAAGTCAGGACACCACAAACGCCAACTAACAACTGAAGAAACGCACAACAGCGGAAAAGAAAGAAGGTGTGAAAACTTATCTGCGCACGCCATATTAAGTACTCCAAAGCCTAACTGGCCTAATGTTTAGCTAATAGGCTGCAATAATGCATGGCAGGTGTGGCACTGGCTGTAAATTGATAAGCGGGGTTGAAGTCATGCAGTAAAGATTGTTTACAATGATTGGGTATCATACACCATTGCGGCTAATCCACTTTCACTTGTTTTTTTGTTTTGCAATGCAAAAAGGATGTTGCACCTCAACGAGGCCAATGTTCTAGGTAGTATAAAGAACAACATGCCCCTCGCTGAGCTTCACCTGAATGCCCCTCACTAACAGGAAACAGAATCAAACTGCCAAGTTTACTGGGGTAATATGCCTGAAAGGACACTGAATCAAAGAAATGCGAGAAAGGGAAAGAACAAGAAAGGGTGTAGAGAAAGTGGAATCCCGCTGCATAGTACGACCACTTGATGCTGCTGTGGCATTTGCGGCGCTCCAATAATGCGCCCAATAAGCGGCCTCGTGCGGCTTACCGCAACGATCACGATGTGTAGACCGCACGGGCGCGTTTTTTTACCGCGCAGCTTATCCCGCGCGGCATTCATTAATACGCGCACTCATAGCGCAGCTTCACCCGTGCGGGAAAGGATGGCCAAGCGGCGTAACATTTTACCGCATACCAGGAGCGAGCGCTACGCTAGCTCAATGAAATATTCGCGGCGCAGCTAGCAGGAAGAAAAAAGAACACCCGCCAACTTCGCGGCGGCTCAAGACGACGGAAGGGAAGGCGTCCGAATGACACAGTGACCTTAGGTCGCATACGAATGGTCCGCATTAACAATTTCGGGGGAAAAGCCACGTGACCGGGCAAATGCACTGCGCTGGCTAGAGTCCGCGGTCTTTGGCTGTCGCGCGTCTTCGCCGTGGTGTTTAATGAAAGCGCTTCGCGTTGTGTACCGCCTGCATCTGCTCTAGGCGGTGTCCTACCTACGCGCAGGAAGTCGATTCATGTTTACCGCTGGAAATCGCAAAGTCGAATCCCCGTTTAGCACCACAAATCCTCATGGAAAATGGCCTTGTTTTTTATATCGCCGAGCTCACGTGTTGATGGAATTTAGCACGATACCAACGATACCAGAATTGCCGGATAGCGTGAGCACGTTACATATCAGAGGAGAGAGGAAACACCTTAGTGGACCGCGATACGGGAATACCAAAAAGGCTGACGTCACAGCCTCAGCAGTGCATTTTTGGAGGCTCACGTCTATTTACCACAACCTAAAGGAGATTATGGCGCCGCCATAATCCCCTCTGAACTAAAGTCCCTGAAAAACTCTGGACTGAGGTTCACAGACGTGAGCCCCCAAAAATACACTGCCGAGGCTGTGACGTCAGGCTTTGTACTCCCGTGCCAGTGTCTAGAAATGGGGTTTCTTCACTCCTGTGAAAAGGTCTCTATACTTTCGTGCGAGTGGATGCTGCAAGAGCAAAGTGGCGCTAATTTATCGGCTCAGCGCCACAGCGAAGAGAGTCTGGGAATAAAAGGAAACGACGGGACTTTTGAACCGACGTTGCACAACGGGCGCCCGAACGCGCCTGCAACCTTTGCGCGGCTTCGGATAAGTAGACAGCCGAACTCGTGCGCCTGGCAAGGCAGCTAGTACGTCCAACTACTTCCAGAAATGAAAACACACTGAGGCGAAAAGTTTGAGAGAGAAAAAAAAGAACCGAAATGCGCGATCTCTGGTGGAGAGCTTGCAGGGCTCGGGATCAGAAGCAAAGCGGGCGACCCCACACAGAGCGGCTTATGCCTGGGCGGTGCTGTCGGTGGCACGCGTGCACGATTACATGGCGCCGCGCTTCAATTGCGGCGCGTGCGGTTGCGTACCACCCGCGTAACGACCGAAGTAGCGCAGCCGTCAAGAAAACGCGAGCCAGGCCAATGCGGCAAGCAACGGCGAGGCGGGGAGAGATCATGACCAACTTAAAGGCTACGCACGCGCGCGCGCTTGAAAGAAAGAAAAGAAACCGTGTCTTTCGAAACTCGCCGTAGTCGTCAGGGCATGGGTGCGAGCGGGCAGTTAAGAAGCGTGCGAACTGTCTGGGCGGTGGTGTTTGTTGCAGGCATAAGAAAGCGTGAGCGCAGCTAGGAGGCACTATGCGCGCATGCAGATTCGCAGGCCTGCAACGCACTCGCGTGGGTTCGACACCCATTCGCGCAAGCTCTGCCGGAAAGAAACACAACCGAGAGACGTTCTTCTCTGCGCTGCAGTGTTTGACCCCGCTTCTTCCCGTTTGCGAAAGGCGTCGCGCACACCGGCCGCCGGCTTCGACATTCCGAGTCGGCGCCCACACGTTGTAGACGTATACGCCGTCGAAAAAAGAACACGCCTATCCTTACGTCCTTCCCGCTCGCGAACACAAACTGCGAGACAATTTGCCGGGTGCTCAAGCACGTGTATCATGCAGCACCTCAGCGCTACGGCGAAGAATGAACGACTACACGTCGTCTCGATCATCAAGGAGAGGAACGCGGCCTTGGTTCCTCCGTCAAAACGAAACGCGCGGTTTCGAAGGGCTCCTCCCAGCGCGACATAATGGACCAACGGGGAGGTGATGGCGGGGGGAGGTCAGCAAGCCCTTTTGTCGTCGAGACAGCGCGTTGTTGCGCTAGCGTTTTTGTTTCTTTACTTATCCTCGTTCTTCTTTTGTGTCCTAGACAGACACACAAAAAACACATCCCTCCCACCACTCTAGGGCACAGTACGTTGTGGGAAAAACGGCGGAGGGGGACCGCGCGTAAAATAAAAAAAGAAAGAGAACAGTTAAAAAGGAACCAGCGGGACCGGAAATACCAGGCAGGCTCGTGAAGCGTACAGCTCGCCCGAGTCGCGAACGAACAGCTAGTGCAGATCGGTACATATCACACACGCTGCAGGCAACGCGATGGCATACACATGCTTCCGATAAGCCACACACACACAGTCGAGCAACGAACATAAATGAAAGTACCGAAGCCCCAAAGGTGAGCTGCAACCTTGCGAGCGGGCGCGGCGAGCAAGTAGTGAATCACGTTCGCGATGCGGCGACTTTCGCCGCGGGGCAAGAAAGAACAGCACGCGCGTTGAGAGGTCGCGCAGCAGCGACTGCTTGTCCTGACACGCGCGCTACCGCATAGCAAAGCACGCAGGGTCCTTTGGGAACCTCAAGCGACCGCCGCCGCAAGCCACAGCGCGGCAAGGCGCAAGAAAGAAAAAACTCACCGTGTCGATTCCTCCCGGGCAGTCGCCGCCAGTTGATCGAGAAAAGAATAGTGCAAAATTGAGACGATGCAGAGCGCACCGCACCGCTATGCACCACAACGATCACAGAGCACCCGCCTTTGTTGACGCGTCGTCGCGGCTCTTGCACCAGGAGAACACATGCGCGCTCACTGCGCTTCACTTGCCGAGAACCAACGCGCAAAGCACCACACACTCATCAAGTCAACGCGGTCGAGCACTTTCACAGAAGCCCAACCATGCTCAGTAGTCACCGGCGATACCGAATGCTGCGACGGGCGCGTCGTCCGCGGCTGCTCATCACACGAACGAGGCAAAATCCACGTTTCCGACGATGCGGCGACACTGACGAGTCCATCTGTGGGTCGCCATCACGGACGAGCGCGCTGGAGCTGGCGTGTTGCTGTTATGCTGCTATTTTGATTGTTTACCTCCTCGCTCTTCCTTCGCTTCGGAACGTTTTCATTCCGCTGGCCCTCTCCACTACTCGGCTGCCTGGAGTGCA
Organism: Rhipicephalus sanguineus; assembly: GCF_013339695.2. Classification (NCBI taxonomy): domain Eukaryota; kingdom Metazoa; phylum Arthropoda; class Arachnida; order Ixodida; family Ixodidae; genus Rhipicephalus; species Rhipicephalus sanguineus. The sequence goes on from NC_051186.1 coordinate 70,880,362, forward strand.
GGCTGGGCTTCAATGCACTTGCTTCAATGAGTTGCGACCGCAGCGGCACTCATCGGCGGTCACGTGAAACTGCCTCTCTGACCCGCTCATTTTCCCGGGTTGGCCCGGTTTGTTTTGCGCCAGCTCGCGATCGCCCAACTGCGACGGCACTAGCTTGCGCTGACAGCAATCTGTCTACAAACAGCATAACCTGGCGCGTCACTAGTTAAAAAGCCCGTTGTAACCACGCACTGAACGCAGTCGGCAGTGACAGTGCTTTTCGCGCGAAAGAAGCAAGAAAGGAAAAGGTCAAGATACCAAACCACCAAACAGCTTCTGCATGCATTTCCAACGGCGGTGGCGCCACCGTGGAGTGTCGCTCGCAAACACAATAACGTCTACAGGCGGCGCTGAACCGCGGGAAATTCAAAACAAATATACGGCAGTCGTTTATTCGGGATGGTTTATTTCTATGTTATGGTACCGAAATTCATTTTGCGGCACGGCATATATTGTCTACCGTAGTAGCTCGCATACGCAATGATTCAGCTTGATGCAACTCTGTTGTCGGCGTTCCTGAAGCCTCTGCCGTCAGCATTTTATTTCGAGGACGCCTTGAATGAATGCAACATGACACCGAATGATGCAAAGAAAACAAAATTCAGGAACCCTTCCTCTACCAGGAAGGTGGGGACAAGCGTTGTTACGGGCAACAACGACGTCATGCGTTCATATCCAGGCAACAATGAAATTGGGCAACGGGACCCATGACAAGTGACCAAGATGAAACATAAGGTCTCGTCACTTTCAGAAGCTCTAGGATTCAATACAGATGGAAGCCATAACTGGTGAGCAGTCGAAATAAGCAAGAAGCGTTTAGAGCACAAGTCGAAAAAAAAAAAGTTAGCTGCAATGTATCGATATTTACCTTTAAATGAAGGAAGGAATAAGGGGTGACAGATGTAATACGCTACATTTGATGGGTGCGTCGTACCCGCGCATAGCTGATGAAAAAAAAAAGTCTCCGTTTCGTCGCAAGGGCGAAGCAATGAATGCGATAGCAAGAAATCCGAATGTCACACGAAGCGTTCTTCGTGTGACAAGCAGCTCGGTACTTGCAGCGCGCCGCTTAAGCACAAAGAAGGACGCTCGAAAAGAACGCACAGGTATACAAAGGACACGCGTGAACTAACAACTGTCACAGTCTTTATGTTTGAGCAACGCGCTGCAAGTGTCGGCAATTGAGAATCAGACGATTTTAGATATTTCCAATTCTTTCTCTCTGTGCTATGCTTTACTCTCTCCCCTCCTCTTCACCCTTATGCTCTGCTAGCGTGCCTGGATAGCCGATTGGTTAGCACGCTCGCCTTCGGATTGGGTACGCGGCTTCGAATCCCGCCGCCTGATCAGAAATCCTTTTTCGCCATGATTTTATCTTTCTCTATATCTTTCTTGCGTTCTCTCTTTCTCTCTCTCCCTTTCTGTACTCGCTCTCTGCTCACACCCATCGGGGTTATTACAGGCCACGTCGGAGAAATCAACGCACGTGTTTTGGGGGCGGAGCAGAAGATGAAAAGGAAGAAGAGAGCGCGTACTGGTTCATCATGATGATAATTGCTGTTCGCACTACCCGGCGCAACAAAAAACTTGAAGAGCTCCGCCCATATAAAGAAAAAAAGAAAGCGACTGTTGCTTATGGCTGTCAAACATTAACAGGATAATTCTGCTGGCAACACCGATACATATATATATATAGTGCGCAAGTGCGTGGTAGACTGCGAAAAAATGAATATAGCGACGTGAACTTGATCTATATACTTGCGCAAACGGACAAGGTTCTTGTCCGCGGCATAACGCGGGGTGTGAAGGCAGGCCCGTAGCCACGTATTTTTTCGGGGGACGGGGGGAGGGGGTACTTACTGAAGGCCTGGAAAGTTTGAGAAAAACACCTATTATCCATACTTTTTTTCGATAAAACATTCCCCTCCATCAAAATTTCGGAGGGGGCCCGGGCCCCTAGGGCATCCCCCCTGGCTACAGGCGCCTGTGTGAAGGTAACAGCCCTTCGTTATTTAGAGATGCAAGGTCAAGAAAAAACAGACCGGAAAAATCAGAAAATACAAACACGTTTCTTTATTTTCTTTCTTTCTTTTCTTTTTTTTTTTTTTTTTTTTTTTTACAGCAAGGCAAAACGACTCATAGAAGAAGAATTTTCACCCCTCGCCACCGCTGAAGCCTCTTTCCCAACTGTCGCGATACTCAGCGGCGGCAATTCCCGCCAATCGTTGTGCCCCTTTGTCTTGTGACGTAGAGATCGCGCAAGCGCTGTACGAGCAGCTGTCCTTCGGACTCGCTAAGGGAAGAGACGCGTGTCGTTCGCTGGGAGGAAGAACGGCGGGAATTGAAGGAGCGCAAACGCGCGAATGAGCGCAAAAACGACGTGAATCAGCTGCCGCAGAACGTGCAGCCGGTGCTTCGAGTTCCACCACGTCGAATAGCTGCGATTGCCTCAAGGAAGCACAGCTCACCCGCCTGGAGCACCAACGTGAGTGAGCAAAAGCGTCGGTGCGACCGGTGCGTGTGGGCGAATACCGCCGGCGAGGATCGCGTCATCGAAGCGCAATAAACGCCGCCGCGACTGCACACCATCGGAACGTTCCCCGGGTCAACGGCAATGTTTCAACTCACTATATTAGTATTCACTATCACATACCCACCACAGTCACAGCCATAAGCGTGCGCACAGGGAGGGCAGGGGGTGGATGCGGCCGCACCCCCTATTCACCTAAGAGGGGAGCGCAATGTCAGCCCCACACACTGACATAATAGGGAAGGGGGGGAGGAAGGGCGCAATGTCAGCGCCATACATTGACATAATTGGAAGGTGGGGCGCTCCGACGAACCTTCGCCTCCACCCCCCCCCCCCTTGCAGGGGTACTGTGCGCACGCCTATTGTTACAGCATCCACCTTCACAGTATCGAAAAGGCTCTGCTTTTTTTTTCTTAACAAATCAGAAAACTTTGCTTTTTCTTCTTCTTTCGATACCCAAACGTGTTTTCAGCGTCAAAACAGAGGGATCACTGAGACGAGGAGGGTGATTATGAAAGCTTTCTTTGGCAAGCTCCTAAGACCTCGGGGCGTGCCAGTCTATTATCCGTTGGAAGGAAGGAAGGAAGGAAGGAAGGAAGGAAGGAAGGAAGGAAGGAAGAAACAAGCGGGCTGGCTACCCTGTGCCGGGGGAAGTGGGATAAAAGATGATAGAAGAGAGATGTTACAAAAAAAAAAAAAAAAGACAAGGAAGAAAAGGAAAAAAATAGAGAAAAAAATGGAAACGAGAATATGACACTACTTAGAGTCTGTCTCTAAGACCAGTTGTCCGCAAGAAGCGCAATAATGCTTTTAAAGCCTTCTGTGCTGACGACGGACTCGGCCAAGGTCCCAAAACACTTTGTTCCGACAAAGGGCGATTGTCAAGTTTATCTAGCGCATTCGAAAGTTCTTGTCTTGGCGCACTCAAACGGGGACACTCACACAGAAGATGGGAGATCGTTTCTTCGCAGCTGCAGTAATTGCATGTGGAGTTGTTGGCCATTCCAATCAGACAGGAGTAGGCATTCGTGAAGGCCACGCCAAGCCACAGGCGGCACAGAAGCGTCTCCCCAGCTTGCGATATTCCTGACGGAAGACGGAGATGGTGATAGGGATCCATGCTGTGTAGACGAGCGTTGGTGAATTCCGCCGAGTTCCACTGGGCAAGTGTGAGTTCACGTGCCAGCGAACGAAGTCTTGTAGCTGCGTCGGTTCTGGAGAACGGTATATCTGTAGAGTGGTCACCGTCATGTGCAGATCGGGCGGCCTCATCCGCACGGTCGTTACCGTATATACCACAATGACCCGGTATCCACTGGTACGCTATGTTGTTTCTCGATTACATGGTTGTGAAGGAGCCTTATAGCAGCGACTAACTGCTCATTAGGTCTATAACGAAATGTCGACATGAGACATTGAAAAGCTGCCTTGGAGTCAGAGAATATGGACAAAGCTTGCGAAGGTTGCAATTACGAATTCTAGTGCTTCTAGTGCTACAAATTCCCGAAGCTCTAACGGCCTGGTCCGCTACTCCAATGCTGGCAGTCACGAAATACAGCAGTATTGGCGGCTAGGAGTTACGGAGTCGCCCTCTATCGGACGCGCCTCGGTTGCGTGCTAGGTAGGATACCGCCGGCGCGCTCCCCATAGGTTTTGCTGTCGGCGCTCAACAAAAACAACTCGCGCAAGCCCTCCAGGGCATTTCTGTAAGTACTTTTGAAAGGAACTGTGTTCTTTACTGTCAAAATAATCATTTTCGACAAACTGAAAGCTCAAGATAGTCTACAGTCGCTGTCTCTTTGCAGAAAACCGAGCACCCGCTTCACGCGGTCACCGCGTTGGAGACCCCTGAACTGGCTTGCGTGAAAGAGTCACTCGCTGAGTGCAAACTATGTGAAATATCTTGTTAGAGAACACTGCCTGTATAACCAAACGGAGCATAACAGAAAGAAGCCTAAGCCAGCAATCGCACGGGTTCGCGACGACTGACTGTGCCTCTGCAAGTATGAGCGTCTGCATGTATGTTCGTACTGATGGTTTCGCTTTTGCTACGAGCGCGTTTTGGCACAACGCTGTGAACTTTAGTCAGCAAAATATGAGAGTTTGTGAGTACACAAACAACTACTGTTGCGCGGACGCTATCAGGCCAGTTCAAAAACAATTTCGTTACAACTACGGCTTCGGTGCGCATGGCAACTTTTTGATGTGCCGTCCCGACGATTCAGTGTTTTTTTTTTTTTTTCCGGTCTAAATTCGTGTGCGTTTCAATGTCATTTGACAAGTTGTCTCGCACTGCGTATTGATCGGTCTTCTCAGCGGGCAAATGCCGCTGCTTCTGTTTCTTTATTCAAAGCATTCGTTTCGTTTCGTGCTCACGTAAAACGTGAGCAAATGCGACGCCTTTTTGAATGCAGCTATGCTCCTTAATTATCGTTCCCTTTGCATTCCAGTGAACTTGCCGCTCTCTGTCATCAACGAATTCATAGACCAAAGCTTTAACACTTTGGGATTGATGGTGGAAGGAGAAGTAGTCTACGAGACCGAGCATGTAGTAGCATGCAACGCCAAGGAAAAGAAAGAAAATACATAACGTTCGCCGGACTTGTTTTGCAAACGTCGGCTGTGAACTAGGAGCCACATGAGCTTGAAATAGCGGTGAATAAAATAGAAGTTATTGCAGCAACCAGCAGCCGCAAGACAGGATAGTAATCATTTGGCGAGTACCCCAGCAATTTTGGCAGCAGTGTCGTGTCTAACGCCAACAGAGTGGCATATTTTTCCCACGAAAATAAATGAGGGTCCAAGAAAATACATGGGGTTGGAGAGACCCAACGTGGGTTTGAGAGTGGCACAAATAAATTTGGGCTTTTTAAAAAAGCACAGTGTTTGCGTCAGGAGAACGCAAACTTGACTTAAAAAATGTTATTGCCAACATAAACGCAGCACACAGCCGCAGCATTTGTCTCGTTATGTACGTCCACCAGCAAACGTCGCGTAGTTTATGAAGGCGAAAGCCTTAGATGCCTCTTCAAACGGGAAGATTGACCGTCGGCGGCGTCAAGACGACTAATGCAAAAAATAATCGTCACGTGATGACTCACCATATGACATCACAGATATCCTAAATTTGTAACTTCATTATGACATCACCATGATGTGACATAACGTGATGTCACATGATGACGTATTCACAGGACATGGCCCTTTGCATTGCCTCCGTGATCGGCCCACCGATCACGGAGGCAATGCAAAACGCCGTGTAGCTTATGAAGGCGAAAGCCCTAGATGCGTCATCAAACGGGGAGATTGCCCGTCGGCGGCGTCAACACGAGTGATGCAAAAAATAACCGTCACGTGATGGCGTGACCATATGACGTCATAATGACGTCACATGTCACAAAAACATGCAGCGTCATTATGACGTCACATAACGTGACATCACATAATGACGTATTCACACGTCATGGTCGCTTTGCATTGCCTCCGTGATCGGTCACGGAGGCCGTGCAAAACCGCGTTAGGTGCATAACGCTTTTGGAGGGGGGCGCGGGAGGATCAATACATCGACTGACAAGAAGATGGCTTTCGCCTTCTAGTCATCTTTGGCGAATGCATAAGGGACCCTGTGAGTTGTTTAATTCAACGTATTTAAACAATGACTTGCGCATCTGTAGCCGATTTTGTGGACGCTGAGCACGGGGCCGACGATCAAGAGGTCGCACGGGAGGGTATTGAGATGGCATCGCACGTGGTAAAAAATAGCGCCTTTTCCATCCTGTGGCAGATAAGCATCATTTGCCGGCGGGAAGCGCGCGTGAGCCATCGCCTAAGTGCGCGCTGTTTGCTACTCACCGAACATCGCAGGCCCGACGCAGTAACGAAAGTCTCCATCGCGCAAGTGCTTGTTGCACACAAGACTCGTAGCCGATGGCTACTTGCCGGTTCTCAGCTTTACAACCTATGCTTCACGCAGTTTCTTCTCCCGCGGTTACCGATGCAGGCTGACACTGGGCTCCGTTGCGTAAGCCCGGCACTGCGGCACCGAGCGGTAGACCCATGTTCGTCGCCTTCGGAGGCAACCACTCTATTACAATGGTTTCAATTGAGCAGAAAATGCGAGAAAACTTCCGTATTTGAACAGACCGCAGCGCATGTGGTACTTGAAACTCGTTTTCAAAGCACGCGGCAGCGCTGTACAAGCAGCCGACGCGGCCGCTGAGACCACGTGATCCTGCCAAGCACGTCACGCCGACGGTGGCGCCGGCGTTTCCAGTGGTGGGCCTCGAGGCCAATAGGTCGGTATTTTAAAGCGAAAGCTTTACTGGCTCGACGTAAATGACATCTTTACGGATATGCGATACGCAAGGTGAGGAGCGTATACCCCTGTTCAATATTTCTGCAGGCCCCTCTCGAGTCCGTAATGATGACGCGCGAGTCCTGGTCTGTGGCAGCTATAGCGCGATGGCGACCTCCTCTTCATGTGTTATATTTTGTGCCCTGAATGTTAGGCCGTTCACGCGACGTTTTGGTGGACGACTGCAGCTGTGTACCAACCCCCATGGTGAGGGCCAGAGACGTCCACGTAAAATATACCGTGTTTGTTCCCACAGTGGCGAGCCAGTGCCTCCGCCCGCGCAAGGCGCTTGCCACTGTGGTCGTCACGCGTCATGTTGGCCGGAAGAGGGCGCACATGCAGGGCGTATCTCCAGACTTATTGGATTCGGTGTGCACGCGGCAATATTCTTCTCGCTGTCTTCTGGGGAACAAACGACGGCACGGGGGAGAAGAGTGAATTTACCGTATACATTCGGTGGAGTGACGTGGTACAGTCGACCATGGACTGCGTACCGGTAATATTCATACGCCTCATCCTATGCCGGTGACCACGACACATGGTGTATAGGCTATTTTATGGATGGGTGTTGGTGCCGCCACATTGGCCTGTTAGCATTGTCGTTTTGTGTCTAAACTAAACAAACAGTGCTACGGTAGACGCATACGCACGAAAGCAGTTGTGTTAATGCATTCGACGTTTAATGGCCTTATTAAGGCGAAAGCCACAGATGCCTCATCAAACGCGAAAATTGACCGTCGGCGTTGGCGTCAACACGAGAAATGCAACAATCATCAGCACGTGATGACGTCATCATGCTGTCATCGATCACCGTGCCGTCATCATGAAGTCACATAACGTGACGTCGGATGATGACGTCATCACATGACCTAGTCACTTGGTCAGAGGTGGACCAGATACGGTGGCAATGCAGCGAGGCGTAGAGAGCTTGCCATGTCTCCGATCTTTGAGGCAGTGCAAAGCCACGTTAGTTGCAGCGTGCTTTCGGAGAGGAGGATCAGTACATCGGCTGAGAAGGAAAAGAAGATGACGGCTTTCGCCTTCGAGTCATGTTAGGCGAATGCGCAAGGGACCCTGTGAGCTTTTAAGTGCGTGGCGTATTAGGGGCTCGGCTTGTCGTCCATCCTCTGTCTGATGTCGCATATGGTCACGCAGTGGTCAATACAGGCCTAAAACTATGCTCAAAACCAGTGCAGAATAAACTAACAAGGTCTAACATAATATTAACTACAGAAATAATAACCAAGTGCCAATCGAAATAATTTACCTAAAATTGCGAAAAACGCTTCTGAAACATGGGGATGAGAAACGCGCCGCGTAAAGAGGGCGCCAGGGCCTCCGCAAGCGCGCGATTGCCGAGGAAATCGCTCGGTTTGCCCGTGCTACGCACTTCCTCAGGTGTGACGGTAGTGGAGCTGCAATGAGGAGAGGATTCAGAACGACACCCTATGTCTCGGCCTTTAGACTAGTGTGATTCCGACGTTACAGCGGGTACATATAGTACGACTTGCACATTATCGGCCTTTCGTTAAGGGCATATAAATGAGCCACGCAAATGAATGGACAGTCTGTACACGTCGCGATTGCGAATCCTTGAAAAAAAAAAAAAAAACTATGCTTACGAGGTATTCTTCTCCCTGTGGCTCTTCGCAGCAGCGACGGCAAAGTGCGGTCGACCTTCTGAGGACCTGAGCGATCATGTGGTCGCACGCAACAAGTGATGCCCCTCGACCAGCAAGTGAGGTTCTTGGTGTTCTGTTGCAGCTGAAGCATATACGATCAAGGGCCCGTGCTGTAGGGCAGTTTACATCGTTAATTCTTGAGTGGACTCAGCTGCGTGCGGAATTATTCCGCAGCAATGAAAATGGACGTGAGTGGATGCTGAAAAAGCCTTACCGCCTGCACAGAATGATATTCTCGGAAGGGCGTTGATTCCATTCGAAGTACAATTACGGAAAACGCTTTCGTCGCGAAATATCTGGCGAGTGATGACGTTGAACCACGTTACGTTGACAGGTGGTGAGCCTGATAATCATGCCGGGAGTGTACGATCTTTTTGGCGTATATCAAGTTTCAAAACTTTACAATAAAAATTAACTGGTAAAAAAAATGTAACATGTGGTAATAGGAGGACAAGTTAACAACATTCCGTGATGGGTGTGTATTGTAACAGCAGATGGAGGGTTAATTGTTCGTGAAGTTTTTCTCGAACTGAGCATGAAGCATCTTATCATATCAATAAGTTATTTTTTCTTTGTAAGATAGACGCCCCTGGCGCGTTGCCTTGTAGCCTCGCCATATTCCCGCCCAACGCTGAATGTGAAGAATACTCATTTAATCCCTTCTGCGCGCCTATCGCTTTCCGTGATATAAATAAAGCGTTTACACACTCACTCTTAGCCATGCATGAGCACCGGCTCGTCCACATTGCCCAAGTTTAGGGCGTAACCACGGTCACTAGATGCAAACGCACACGGTGCGGCCTGCGGCGTCATGCATCCTGCTATGGGAGAAGGCTTGAGGGGCCGTATTTGCAGATGCGGCCACTTGAGGGCCACGAAGCGGGGACGGGAAAGTGATCGTGGGTGATAGAAATCCACGAGAAGGCCCCGTTTTGGAGCTGCATAAAATGGCTAGGTAGTCTGTCGCAGGGCAACGACATGTTGCAGATGGAGGAGGATGGAGAGTTGGAGGGGTACGGGCCGCCAAGTTACACCCTAAAAGTTACACCATAAATTCATTAGAGAGTAATAGCTAAGCGGTCCAGCGGACGTGCGCAGACGCCAACTGCGCCTGCGCGGCATGCTGGGGCAGCCAGCGTCTTTACGGAGCGGACCGCTGGACCGCTCGTATCTTTACCCAGCAAAGCGTGGGTAGACTACTAGCGTTTTCACTAGAAGAGATGGCGACCCCCAACACAAGCGGCAGCGGCATGTTGTCGGCGATACCTGCGTACGCGGCGCTCGCTCTGCTCCAGGCGAAAAAGTCCCGGTGGTGCTTTTCAGCAGAAGACCTCTGCATACTTCGAGAGGTGGTAGCGACGAGGCCGTTTGTAGGTTACATAAATGGATTGAAATAATCGAAAACACAAGACGGACGCTATGCCGCGAGCTGACTCTCCGAGGTTTAAAGGATCGTGTTGATCTTTTGATTGGATATTGGAGACAAGACGACACAAGAAACTTAAGAAAGTGCGTTCTACTTTGACATCTTGTCCGTACAGATGACATTTGATCGTGTGTTCACAGATGTGCCGAGAACGTGTCTTGTCGAGACGCGGCCAGCTCGGCTGCAAAAATCACGCCATATCCACGAAGTGAATGATGATTGAGGAGCTGGCGCGGAGATAATCGGGTAAACCGTGACTGCTCCGTTCAATTCCTCCACTGTCATATAAGACGTCACACGTTGTTATAGTAGCGATTGTGGTCAGGTTGTTGTCGAACCACAAGCGGTCGCAGACCTTGCAGCTGTGGCCGAACGTGTGGTCGAGGAAATCGAGGAAATGTGGGTTTGCCTGCGTTAGCCTCATCATCAAGGCGCTCGAAGAACAAGAGGAAGAAGACTTCTCTTTCGCGCGAGCGTGCGCATGCTACAGTTGGCTATGCTATATGTGGTTTTGCCTGCGTTAAAGGGACACTAAAGAGAAACAATGAATTGGTTTAGATTGATAAAGTGTGCTCGGAGAACTCTTGTGTAGTTTATTTCACCACCACAGGTTTATTACTAGAGGAGAAAACCAAGTTCAAAGTTTCATTTTTAAAATTCGCGCTGAACTTTGTAATTCGTGACGTAAAGGATTTCAAAGAGCATTTAACGTATTTTGGCGCCACTGGCTCGACGAAATTTCCACAAACTCGTTATGTCAAGTCTCTGGCCCCCTCAGAGGACAATGTACTTCGATTTAACCGATTAGGAACTACGTAGGCCCAAGCAGGCGCCGTCAAAAATATGTGACGTAACGGCAAATGGTGCGGGAATTCCAAGGTGGCGTCGCCACCTGTATTTTCTTTTTGCGCGTTTTCTCGCTTTTTAAGCGTCTTCTCGCAGCAAGCGTGGTTTTTGGCATCGTGGAAGACTACTTTACTAATGCGAGAAAAATCGTTTTGCTCTTTAGTGTCCCTTTAATATCATCATCAAGGCGCTCAAAGAAGAAGAAGAAGAAGAAGAAGAAGAAGGCTTCTCTTTCGCGCGAGCTGCGCCGGTAGCGGTGACGCTTACGACGCGGGACTTTGGCCCAGGTTAAGAACCTGGCGAGCCAGCTCCTAAAATGACAGCGAAACCAGCGCAGGCTTTGGGAAAACCAAGTGGAGGCACCTTCACGGTCCGATGGCTCAATTGACTTCACAGCGGAGCGCGAGGTGCGTTCCACGTTCCGCTGCTCGCACGATCGTATTCTACTCTCACGCACTACAGTTCCCTCTACGCGTTTGTGTGTATGTACATCGCTAGCATATGCAGGTCTGGCCGGAGAGGAGTAGAAATGCTTGGCTAAAATTGTCTAGTGCTTCATAACACGTTTCGTGTCGTGTACCTACGGCGTTAGTGATGCGTTTCAGAGATGCATTTACATCTAACACCTCTGACCTAATAAAAACCATCTTCCTTCAATATTTTTTTCGCAATAACTTCAACCCCATTCGACAGGGGGCGAATCAAAGCCTTAATATTGCTCGACCGACAGATTGTTCAACAGGTGGCGCAGCAAAACGCTCTGCTGTAGAGTTACTGTATATGCCTCCTATAGGAGCTAAAAGTAGCATATACAGTAACTCTACTCTGCGACGTACGCGACGGGATTTTCACGTTATTCATGTCATGACCCGAATTTCATATTCGTCAAATCCTCTTACCCTCCCATGTCAATTTCAGTCTACACCAAGTTAAGGAGACGATCATGTGAGCACCCAGACGTAGGCAGATTAGATAGATAGATAGATAGATAGATAGATAGATAGATAGATAGATAGATAGAAACGCTATAGATAGATAGATAGATAGATAGATAGATAGATAGATAGATAGATAGATAGATAGATAGATAGATAGATAGATAGATAGATAGATAGATAGATAGAAACGCTCAAAGTGCCAAAGGTTCGCTAAGAAATGCTTCGCATTTAAAACATTGACAATGTGAGCGCTAAGCGTTGAGCCTATCAGGATTTCGCGCTTTTCGGCTACACGCTGTTATCTCCGCTTGCGCAGTCGAATACGCACAAAGGGAAGTGAAATCAGTAGATCGCGCACGATATGCAGGCGACACAGGGAAAGAAAGAGCATGCGACTGCATAGCAAAGCAGGGTATAGACCTCATGCAAAATATGCTGGCATCTAGCGGCCGCCGTGCGCATTTCCGCCATGTTGAAGGCTAAGCGCGCTCCGCATGTGCACACACAGAGCGCACGTATCGACGTGTGGCGGTTGATAGGAACTGCATTGCCGACATAATTTCGTGTACCATGTTGCTCAGATTGAGGAAATTGGGGTGCTGAAAACAGGTTCACAGGAAAGTAACCTCCATGTTATTAGATTTCCTCGCGGCCGACGAAAAGCGCCAGATCGTTCCGTTGCCCCGGCTATACTGCTCACGACTAACGCCGTGTTTACGTTCGCCGTTCCTAATAGATGCGGTATGTGACAGCATCGGCACTCATCAGAGAACACTTTTTCGTGTCATGCCGGAACCAGATAGTTTTCGCGCCGTGCGCTTGCAGGCACAGACAAACCGCGGCTTCGTGTACGAGCTTCAAAGCTGCATCGCGGCTACTCGCGCGTGCCTGCGCTGCTGTTGACATTATACTTTGTTTATTACATTGCCATAACAATTACGTGTTAGACAGGTCGGTCGAGTGCGTCATCGATTCTCAGCGAACGAACCGATTGTGCTGGAGCGTGTTGTTTGTAGTTGGTTTTCGATTGTGAAGTTTAACAAGGTAACATTTGGTGGGATGCTTTGCATACTTTTCAAGCATTTCATGTGCTATCACTACCAAATTCAGATGGGTGGCCCGGATGGCATATACGTAAGCCAAGCACATATATCAAGCTCTCCCAGAAGCTGACCCCCTTCGGAAAAATCCTGTGTCCACCCCTGTGTGCTATGAAATGTTAACAGATGCTTGTGTGTGGCACTTTTCGTATGAAATTGAAAAAAAAAATGCTCTTCCGGCATATCTGTTACACACGACCCAGGGTGCGTTACCGTTGTTTACGCGCTGAGGTAGATTCGCAAGCGTTCAGTCGGCGACACAAAACTGCCTTGCGGAAACGAGTTGAAATTGTAAGGCGCCAGTAGGCCCCGAGAGTGACGATGTGAACGCGAATATTCTTAGCGTATCGTGTTCTTTACAGCACATGTCCGCTTTGAAATGGGTCAGCAGCACTTTCTTAAGGCTCATTCACACCGAAGGCGGGGCGGCCAAAGCGGCAAAGCGGTGAGGCGGAAAGCGGGAAAACCTTCTCTCCAGGCGGCGAAAGCGGGGCGGAAAACGAGGCGGCAGGTCCGATCGCTCTCGGACCAATTTTTTGCCGCTCGCCGCTACTCGCCGCTTTGCCGCAGCCAATCAGAACGCGCTGCGGCGGTGGCGCGGCGGTGGTGCGGGTGTCTCTTTGGGAGAAGCCGTGCCACGTGATAGCGACACGTGCGCTAAAGCGCGAGAGGCCTCGCCTCCTCGGCCGCGCGGGCAGCCAAGAAAGCCATGCGGTCTGAACATGTACGCGCGCTCGCCGCCTCGCCGCCTTGAAAAGCCCACTTGGCCGCTTTGCCGCCCCGCGTTCGGTGTGAATGTACCTTTAATGTTATAACTGTGCCTAGCCGTGTCGCGCGCCAAAGCCTCCTCCCAACCATCCTACACTACACGCATGATATTCAGATAGCTAACAACGCTTCATTCGTTACACTGAAAGCAGACAGCCAAAATTAATAACCTAGAGCAAAGCCGCATTCTCAACGACGGCAGGCCTACATGTGACTCAGTGACAAACTTGCACCTTCTTCTCGTTGTGAGGCAGCTCTTCACACGTAATAACAATCAACGTAATAACTAGGAATTGCCGGTAACGTGTACATGCCATTACACAATCGTCTGATGTTTTTATGCTCCGGTGCCCACTAGCAAAGCAGATACAAGCAACAAGTTATAGCAGCGACAGCAACACGATTCGGACACAAGCCTCCAACATGGCGTCAAATCGGTAGCTTCGTGAAACCTCCGACAGATGGCAGCAATCTTGCATAAGGTAATCTTGCAAAATACCGAGGGTAAGCGAGTACAAGTACCTCGGAGTATGGGTAAATGAGGGGGATAGATATATGGAAGTACAAGAGAAAGCATCGGTAGCAAAGGGAAAGTGGAATGCTGCAATTATGAAGCACAGAGCTTTATGGGGATACAATAGGTACGAGGTGCTTCGAGGGCTGTGGAAGGGTGTGATGGTTCCGGGGCTTACATTTGGGAACTCAGTGGTGTGCATGAAGTCAGAGGTGCAATCAGGAATGGATGTAAATCAAAGGACGGTGGGCCGCCTCGCGTTGGGCGCTCACGGGAAGACGACAAATGAGGCGGTAAAGGGTGATATGGGATGGACAGGCTTTGAAGTGAGGGAAGCGCAGAGCAAAATGAGATTCGAAGAGAGGCTGAGGAAAATGAAGGAGAGTAGATGGGCAGAGAAGGTTTTCAGGTATTTGTATAGAAAAAGCGTTGACACGCAGTGGAGAAAAAGAACTAGGAGGCTCACCAGTAAATATACGGCTGGCAGTGCGGGCGATATGGCAACAAGGAGCATTAAGCGGAAGGTCAGAGAGGCGGAGAGGACTTATTGGATGACAGCGATGGAAAAGAAGCCGGCTCTGAGTAACTACCGAAAAGGAAAAAAACGAAATAAGGAGGGAAAGGTTTTATGATAATTCAAGGGGAAGCGCTTTACTGTTTGAAGCAAGGTCGGGCTGCCTTAGAACGCGTAGTTATAAAGCGAAATTCAGTAACGAAGAAGAACAATGTACATGCTGCGGGGGAACTAAGGAAACGATGGAACATGTACTGATTGAATGTGGCGATATTCACCCAGGTATACGTGTGGGCACGAGTCTACATGAAGCCTTGGGTTTTAGGGACAACAATGGAAAGCTGAACACGTCCGCGATAGAAATAAGTAAGAGACGGTTAGAGTATTGGTGGCAGAAAAGTAGAGATAAAGTACAAAAATAAATAACTGGGGAAAAAAAAAAAGGTCATTCTGCCTTAAGAGGCAGAGAGATGGACCGTGAATTTATATTTTTTGGTATAATAACGTAGATTTAATCAATGTAGATAAGGCATTAGGACAACATGAAACAAGGAAGTTTATTTTTTTTTCTTTCTTTTTTTTCGCTTTCGAGCCTGGTGGCAGACATGTCACCGCCCCGTTACAAAGGGGACGCTCATAGCATCCATCCATCCATCCGTCTTATGATATCCCTTGTATATGGACCAATCGAGAGCTTACTTCCTCATTACGTCACGTGAACAGAATGCTGGCGTCCCGAATGGGTGCATAGCAAAAACGTGGCTCTCGCAAAGGACTGTGGGCTACGGCGCCCGTCTGCATCGACTTCCGGTTCGAGACGCCGTGCCGCAGAACGGGCGCTGTTGCTAGTGCCGTCGCTTTCTGTGTGTTCCATCTAGCAGTCTCGGCCCCCTTTTCTCACAAATTACTGCGTAATACCTGGGAGTGATGGGCAGCTCGGTTGAATAACAAGTGCAATCACTACGGAATAGTTATGGTACGAAAGGTCATGTCTTCACTCAAGTGGCGTGCACCTCCACACACATGCATGTTGTTTCGCCGCAAAGGGCGTTTCCGCGCATGTTTTGTGGCATATAAACGTTTGTTGCACATTATAGTGTGATGAAATATCCACCCAATTTGTTTTGTGGCTTTTCTTTTACGCCTCTGAATCTTCCTTTACGTGAGATGTGTTTTCCTCGCGCACTCGAACATTGTGTTTCGATCAATGCATGCGAAATTCTTCGCACTCAACATACACTTGCCTTTCAAGTTCGACTAAATGGTATGGACACTTCACGCTTGCAAGTTTCTGAAATACTAGAGACGCCATACTGTGCAACTCGTTGCATCAAAACCAGCCTTGATCGTTTTACGTACTACAGATACCAGTAAATCCATCCATCCATCCATCCATCCATCCATCCATCCATCCATCCATCCATCCATCCATCCATCCATCCATCCATTTCATTCATTCATTCATTCATTCATTCATTCATTCATTCATTCATTCATTCATTCATTCATTCATTCATTCATTCATTCATTTCATTTTATTTCCTTAAAGACCCCCGAAAGGGTATTACATAAGGGGTGGGTAAATATACAATCAGTTGCGTTGTCACAATGATCAATGTGAAGTTACATTTGAAATGCCATGCATGAAACTTGATGGGCAGGTGATTGTGGCGACATCGTGGGAAAGGCCGTTCCAGCCTCTAGCTGCCCTGAGAAAAAAAGAAGCAGAAAATGTTTTAGTACGGGCACGCGGGCAAAAAACTTGCAGTGCATGGCCGATGCGATGAGATATGTGAGCTGCGGGGATAATGTAAGGAGGGCGATGAAGGAGCGAGTGAAAAAACTTGTGAAATAATGAGAGGGTTTTTTTTTTATTGCAATAGAAAATAAATGAAGGAGTTGTTGTCACCATTGCTTGGTGACGGCTACCCCTATCCACATAGTTGTTTGGATAACAACATAAATAAAAAAATATATATACATATATATAGTCCTACAAGTTCAAGAACTCAGTAGCCATCGCAAATATTAGTGTGTCGGCGATAAGACAAAGACGATAAGTTGCACTCAGCTTTGAGGGATGAAATACTGATGTCGTATGAGTACGAAGAATGAATGAATCTAGCTGCACGATTTTGAATGGTTTCTAGAGAATTTGTGAGACCAACTTCAGGCGGGTTCCAGATGGGAGATGCATATTCTAACTTTGACCTGACTAATGATGTATAAGCAAGTAGTTTTACATGACTCGGAGCGTTGCGTAAATGAAGTTTTAAGAAGCCCAAAGTTTTGTTAGATGATGATGTGATTTTAGCAATTTGAGTGTTCCACGACAAATTGTAGGATAGGGTGACTCCAAGGTATTTATAAGTGGTTACTGATTCGACAGGGACGTTAGCTATGTTATATGAAAAGCGAAGAGGATTTAGACGACGAGTGAAAGAGATTAGTTTGCATTTAGTAGGGTTTAAGGACTAAGCCAGTCATCACACCATTGTAGGATGCGGTCGAGGTATTCTTGCAATGAGATGTGGTCAGAAGGGTTAGTAATGGTTCGATAAATAACACAGTTGTCTGCAAACATGCAGAAATTTGAAGATGCATGTAAATGTAGGTCGTTAATGTAAATTAGAAATAAAAGAGGACCAAGGACAGAGCCCTGGGGCACACCCGATGTCACCGGAAGAGGGTTAGACAATTTATCATTTGTGAACACTGATTGCGTGCGGTTAGTCAAGAATTCTTTTATCCATTTTAGTACATATGGGTGCAAGTTTAAGGAAGACAGTTTTATTATTAGGCGTTTGTGGGGTACCTTATCAAAGGCTTTTGCAAAATCAAGGAATATGGAATCGATTTGTTTGTTTATGTCAAGGTTAGCATGAAGGTCATGAACGAAGATGGCAAGCTGGGTTTCGCAAGAGTGGCCCCTACGAAACCCATGTTGAGAATGGTGAAAGAAGTTATGGGAGTCGAGAAAGTTCATGACGAAAGAGTAAATGACGTGCTCCATGAATTTGCAGGGTACGCTGGTCAAGGAGATCGGTCGGTAGTTTAGTGGCGAGTTTCTGTTACCGGACTTGAAGACAGGAACGACCTTTCCCACTTTCCAGTCGTCTGGGATGATGCCTGTTGAAAGAGATTGCGAAAATAACAATACAAAATAAGCCGACGCAATATGACGTATGTTTTTCAACAGTTTCGCATTAATACCGTCCGGTCCAGATGCTGATGTTCACTTCAACTTTTGGATGAGGGATGAGATACCGTCAGCAGAAAAACTGATTTCAGGCATGGCAGATGTGATATGACATGACAACACAGGTACGCGTTGGCTGAGTTACTAACTGTTTCAGGTTGCAATCAAGACAAACGCCAAGAAAATCTCTAGCTTCTGCTGGGTTAGCGGTAGAAGTGTCATCTTCCCAGTTAATACCAGGAAAATTGAAGTCGCCAAAAATAACGATTTCAGCTTTAGGATACATCGATGTAAGCTGGTTTAGAATATTGTGAAGTGCGCGAGAGAAGTTAGGATTGTTGTGTGGGGGTCTATAGCAAACACTTAATAATACAGCTTGCGGCAATGCTTGAATCAGTACCCATAAGATTTCTAAATCTGTGTCAGTGTTTATAACAGAACATGTTAACTGATTACTGATTGCAATGAGGACACCACTCCCGCGAGCACTTTCGCGGTCCTTCCGATAAGCATTGAAACCCGGTAGATCGGCGAGCACTTCAGCGTCGGTGACGTCATTTGTTAGCCACGTTTCTGTTAGTATGAGAATACTGCTATCTGATGACTTGACAAGATGACACAGGTGATCACGTTTAGGCATGAAACTTCGAGCGTTCGTGAAAATTACAGAAAAAGAAAGTTTGGTTTTTAATTTTGGGTGATGATTGGCGGTTACAGTATGACGTCGACTTGATTGCTATTGAATTTCTTGTACTGTTTTTGAGGTTTCATTGAACGAGTAGCGTTTCGAGCCGATGTGTAGTGTTTTATAGCGTAACGAAAACGGAGAGGACTTCTGCCTTGCAAACTCGACCAACTGCCTTCTGGCATTTTGAACACGACGTGAGAAATCCTCTCCAATACTATATGTCGTTCCTCTCAGCTTACGTCCGTTTGAAAGGATTTCTTGTTTTGTCTTGTAGAAAGTGAACTTCGAAATTATTGGCCTACATCTGCTGCCTGAATGGCGGCCCAAAACGATGCACACGATCAATATTTTTAGGGTTTAGATCTATGCCTAGGTCGTCATGGCAATGGCGAATGATAAGTTGCTCAGATTGAGCATACGATTCTGAGGGATTGGCATCTGGTACGCCATAAGAAATTAAATTGCCACGCCGTGACCTGTTCTCTGCGTCATCCAAACGTGCCTCAAGGTTCATCTGTATTGCGCGCTGCTTGAACGCTGTTTTTTTTTAATTAGTTCAAGTTCGGCTTTTAGGGGTAGCAGAGCTTGGTAATGTTTTTCCATATCGGCGATTCGCTTAGCTATGTCGGATGGGGCGTGTTCTGTTGTTAGTAGTTGGCTTTTGAGTCCCTGCACTTCATTTAAGAGGGTTGACTGGCCCACGAAAAGCTTTTGCAGTTCAGCGAGAACAGCATCAGGGCCCGGATCCATCCATCCATCCATCCATCCATCCATCCATCCGTCCGTCCGTCCGTCCGTCCGTCTATCTATCTATCTATCTATCTATCTATCTATCTATCTATCTATCTATCTATCTATCTATCTATCTATCTATCTATCTATCTATCTATCTATCTACTTATCTATCTATCTATCTATCTATCTATCTATCTATCTATCTATCTATCTATCTATCTATCTATCTATCTATCTATCTATCTATCTATCTATCTATCTATCTATCTATCTATCTATCTATCTATCTATCTATCTATCTATCTATCTATCTATCTATCTATCTATCTATCTATCTATCTATCTATCTATCTATCTATCTATCTATCTATCTATCTATCTATCTACGTCTAGCTCTCGTGGCCGTTTCGATAACCTGATATATACCAAGTAGAAGAAATGACAGCCGGGCTAGTTAATGGTAATAGTCCTTGAGCATCTTGAAAACAGCGCAAGTTACGTCACGGGCAAAATGAGATTGAAGGACACACCACAGCGCTAAACTCGCACTTAAATTTTATTTGGTACTAGCAACCTGCCAACCATCTGACCACTTCACACATGTCGTCGATAGGGAGACATTTTTAATTAAAAAAAAAAGAAAACAGCAGCCAGCATAAGCATTCCAGGCACTTGCACGTCAAGAATGGCATAGCAGTATTGCTGTGGCCCTGAGAGTCCCAAGAAAAAGCACTGGTTGTCCTTCCATCGCCTTAATGGTAGCCAGGACGTTTTCTTGTCTTCCTTAATTTTATCGGATGCCGACAGAACGCAGCAGTATTCGTAAGCGGTCTCAGCGCGAGATTTGTTTAAACCAGACGCCATGCAAATGAGGCGAATGTTTCGTTTACCTTCCCCATGACCTATTGCTAAATATGAACCATATCACGACCACACTGTTCGCACTTGATGTAACGTGAGCCTGCGAGCATTTTTTTCCCTGAGCGACGACGCTTGCTCTCGACGATTTTCACATCCACACTTTGTCTCATTGTGTTAGCACTGGTCAAACCGGAGTTCTTCCTGGTTAACGTCCCCGTCTTTCCTCTTCCTTTCTCTCTCCCTCCTAGCACTGGCGTACCAGTTAGTATTGTTCGCTTAAAATAAATAAATATATTTTTTACTTCCTCGTTCTACGTTTGGTTCTGCTCATCTTGTACACTCTGAGAACAGTGTGCGCCTTTCTGAAGAGCGACCCGCTGTGGCAGCTCAGCAGGCCGTGGTGGCGCGTTGCTAAGCCCGAGGACGCGGGTTCGATTCCCGTTAATGACAGCCGCATCTCGATGGAGACGAAAGGCAAGAACACCTATGCACTTGCATTTATACTCCGTCTCATACATCAGGTGCAACTCTGTGGGAGCTATGCAAGCAGTTCTGCCAGAAAAATGTGTAACGCCGCGCGTCTTGCGCTTGGATTTTGTCGCTGTAAACTTGGCCTCCGCGATTTGCTCCGGCTGCGCGCGACCAGAACCAGTCGCGGAGGCCACGATACGAACACAAACAGAGGCTAAGCGATCCAGAACAACCTCTTGACAACCGTATAAATAAAGGAGTTTGTTTATTGCTTAGCCACGAAGCATCTCCATTCATTACTCAGCCTAAGAACGAAAAAAGAAAATCACATTACGGTTGGTAAAATCATTGAACTAATCCTTGGTGCGAATGCATCTACTGCAAGTAGTCTCGCTAGGTTCTGTATATAGCGTTGCACGTAATGCGTGAATGTGAGTAAGTGCACGCTAAATAACCGCAAATGGTGAGAAATCAATCCGTTGTCTCACTCTAAGGCGTCACTTTTACCCTTAGCGTGGTTTTGACACGTAAAACAGCAGAAAATATTACTATGATTTGGGGAGTCGTTTTGATCAGCAACAACGATCATCATCGCACTTGCTTGCGTGTTCCTTCGTGAAAACTCGGCAGTCTACACTTTGCTTTCCGGAATGTCATGTTACGCTCTAAGCGCTCACGTCGTTCGTCGTCTACATAGCGTCAATGCTGTGCTGAAGCAAGGAAATGATCGCAAAAGAGATGACCATTTTTTGCTGCGGAACTAAGAGACGTCCCCAAAAGTGCGACTCTTTTCGCCGTGCACACGACGGTAACAATCGAAAGCCATTAGCTCTTGAGCGAAACGGCGGCCTGTGCAATTACAGGGGAAAGACTGACGAACGTTCGATGTTTAAAAGACGAGCGTTGATTCATTGCGTGAGCAGACATGTCGCAAGTGTACTGCACAGTCATATGAAAGCCTTGACAAAGCACAACCATGAACGTTGCTATAGCAACACATTTCGAACGAGTTAACCGTTTTATGCGTTCTCATTCGGCATATTTGCCTCCGTTTAGCGGGGTGTTTACCCCTGTGACTGAGTAGGCCTGACTACTTTGTGCGGGTCGACACGGCTCGTGCATTACGAAAGGACCGCGTGAGGCGTAATCGTTAGTCTCGGCTGACCATGGCGATAGTGAAGAAAAATAAAATGCCAGAAGAACGTGCACTGTGTGAGAAATGACGATGATTTGCAAATGTGCACCTTGTTTTGTAAAAGTTCTCGCTTTTATGGTACGTCGAAGTAGGAAAACCATCGCGTCTCCTAGTATTTCCAAACAGGTAAAAAAGAAAAACAACATCCCTTGAGTCGTAGCTTTGCGCAGTCACTAAACCTTCATCGACGCTCACAAACAAAAATGTCATTTGGGCGCACTGATTTTACTTATGATTGTTATAGAAGTACTGTAACTGACCTATAACGCCACTTCAAACGCGTCTGCTCTTGGACCAACACTCGAAGACGAAGCGCGTCACAGTGGCTGACATCCGTTGTAAAGCATAGCAAGCGAATTAGTTGGCCAATAGCAATCGGTTATCGCGATAGTATTACAATCAGATCTGCAGCATTCGTGATAAAGAGCGCTCATGCACAAGGAAGCATAGGTTTGTGCAACTTGCGCTACATTTCATCGAACCTTCCATAGCTTGGTGATATTCGGAATACACAAAAGGGTCAGTTGAATCTCTAGTTTCTGACTTGAGATTCACCCATCCATTGGCATGAACTAAACGCCTCTGACAACGCTAGCAGTATTATAATTCACAGACAGCTCGCCACGTTTTTTGAAATATGTAAGGTTATCGATTGGACCAAAAAGTTCCATTTCACATTTTTGCGTTGTGCTCGTCATGCGAACGTAATCATTTCGTTGGCACAGTGCGGCAAGTCTTGGCGTTCTCGTTACGACTTCTTTGCTTTAAGTGCTGTGTTAAAGCTGATGTTTCCGTAGATTGCTACTGACTCCTCAACTTCACTTCGCACTTCAGTGCTGCTGTAATACTTGCTATTGCGATCTGCGAGGTATTCCAGAAATTCTCGAACGGGGTCGCACTCCTTCTTTCATACTGGCTATTCTGGAAGTCGACTACTTGAGCAATATGTCATGTGGGTGATGCCAAGCGAGACGACTGCGTAGGAAAGGCGCAAATATTTCCGAAAGAATGTTTTTTCCGATATTTCCTCCAGTGTTGCACCGTAGTGCTCCCTTCAAGAAGTGGGAGTTTTCATCGGTGGGTGCCATTTTTTGGGCGAGACATCCGGTATATCTTCATCGATGTTTTCAGTGCTGTAAGCTTCTAATTTATCTGGTGCTGTACCAACTCTAATCTTTCCGGAAAGCGCCTCGAGGGAAGTGCGTTCGCAAATTGCAGCTTTACCTGTTCCAATCAAGATAATAAGAGGGACGCAAGAAGCGTTAGACCAGGAGTTCGAGTAGGAACTGCAGTTCTCTTCCGAGAGGCAACTGGAATCCTCGCACACTAAAAGACTCGTGTTTGTGCCTTGGTATCAGAACCACACCGATGAAGTCAGGAGAAAGCTTCGAGCTGTGGCGGCAAGGCCCCACGCACAGTTTTTCGTGTCTTCAGAATGGCCCGATAAGGCGTTGCTCTCTTTCAAGCCGTACCTTTGTCATGTGGTCATCGTTAGCGAGGCCGGCTTTAACGCTCCGCGTGACAGTTATTCGAAGTGCCGTGTGCGAGATTTCGTGACGCCAGCGTCGGCGACTTTCTTTGCCGACAGCCGTCGTCAGAGGATGACTGCTTGGCCTGAAAAGGTTGTATTTGGCTTGTCATTTCGCCCGAAATTAGTCGCCCCCAGTTTTTCAGGCAGGAACTTTCAACCCTTGCGTCCAGAAGCTATGGCACTGATGGACGCGTACCGTACAAAGAACGTCTCATTGCATTTTGTAGAAGCTAGGAATTCTCGCCTTCTCATTGCGACCAAAGGTGCTGACATATTGCTGCTTCCATATCCCGCGATTGTTCAGTACGCCTCGACCTTTTTTCTGGATGCCCAGATGCCCGCCGGAGAAGTGTGTATATTTAGTTTGGAAGAGAATAATGCGCACCTGTCTTTTATGGATTCTTGGGCATCATACCTTGCACTGTTTTTTCTGCTCGGCTGTCTCGGGGTATCTATTCTACTGAGCGTCTGGACGCGTGCGCGAATTTTCTTCCCATTTGGGCGCTTTGAGACTAGACGGATTACTCTGTACATGCTAGCCACGCTACTGGGCAGGAGCCCCCCAGCCTCGATTGCCGAGCAGGAACGTTACCGCGGTCCAGCGCTGATCTTTTGGGTGGTCGGCATGTTTTTCCTGGGTGGTTACGTTCAGACGACACTGATTGCAATACAGAGTGTCCCAGTCTCCCAGAGCAGTGTCGCTGACATGGAGACATT
Organism: Rhipicephalus sanguineus; assembly: GCF_013339695.2. Lineage (NCBI taxonomy): Eukaryota > Metazoa > Arthropoda > Arachnida > Ixodida > Ixodidae > Rhipicephalus > Rhipicephalus sanguineus. Next base: position 70,904,470 of record NC_051186.1, read on the forward strand.
GGTCATTCGCATAGGAGAAAACAAGGTAAGACTTTGGATCACGGCATATTGGAAGGGTGTGGCTTTCGCTCAAAGATCATCCGGCGAATATGTCCGGGGAAACAAATTAATCGTGGCAGGGCTTTCGCGCTGTAGAGAGCAATGCTACGATGCCAAATATCCCGATGAATGCTACAGAGACTCAAGCGACGGAAGATATGTCGCATTGTCTATATGTACGGAAGAAGAGATTTGGGTCGCTTCCTCGTGGAACCTGGTACCAGGCAACCGCATTGGATTGATGCCTCTCATGTCACTCATTCAACTCGACAATCCGCTAAGGTAAGATTCTTGTTCTAAATCTGCCAGTTCTACCAGGCTTCATGATGGAGTCTAGACGAATTTTGCGTTTTTTAATAGTATTTGGTTACAACGAATGGACGGATAGGAATATGAATAGGACGGATAGGAATATGCTGACGTATAATAACAACGCTGAAGATTCGGTATATGAAAGGTGTTCCGGTAGATAGGCGAGACACACACATATTCATGCTGACTCTACGAAGCGTCCGCGATCCCTGCTCGCGATGTATTAGGCGCAAACAATGCAGAGTGTCCTTGTCGTAGCGTGGCACCAACTTTCATGTACCCTCCTTTCAACAAAATGTGTACGCTGGTCTGCAGCTGGCTGTCTGATTCAAGCTCATGCCTCCCTAGCCAGCATTTCATGCGAGCAAAGAGATGGTGGTCAGAGGGAGCTAAGTCCCGGCGGTGGACACACTTCCCACCGAGAACACTGCAGGGGTCCCTTTGTAGCAGCTGCACTGTGCGGCTGCGCATTATGACGAAGAAGGACAGCGCCTGATCATAATATTGCTCTTCTCTTGTTCTGAATGGCCCTTGTTCAAGAGCAGCGCTGCATGAAGCTGCAAGGATGGCCGCTACAGCTTCCATGAATTCACCAAGAGAGAGAGAGAGAGAGAGAGAAAGAAAAGCTTTTTTTTTTGATAGAAGGATAAGCGATTTTTCACGTAATGTGGATCCACCATTTCTGTCCCTTACCACCGTAGCCATACACTTCTTGCTGGAGAAAGTTCGTTTGAACTTCTTTATTCTCGGGGAATCAGAATCCTTCCACTGTTTGGATTGCGCTTTCGTTTCGTCATGTGGAAAATGACCCATGTATCGTCCCCTCTTATTATTCTGCTCCAAAAATCTTATCCTTCTCTTTGGTAAGGCTGCAGAAACGTCAGGGGGGCGCCCATTCGACCAGTCAATGTTTCGGGAACCCACCTCGCACAGAGTTTGCGGCACTGAAGTCTCTCAATCATGGTGGTATAAAGCAGCGGTTCTCAGCCATGAATGTTTCCGGGACCCCTTGTGGACCGGTGGAAGTGATGAGTAAAAGGTGGGGGAGGGGGGGGGGGGTCATAAATTGACACAACATGCTGCGTGAAATGCGGCCTTTTATTTCTCAGTGGGAAGCAATTGTCAAACTAAAGTGCCCCACCAGTTCCATCTCCACAGCTTGTCAATAAGTTGTGCGGTCTGCGGCCACATTCAACCTGTTTCTAGCTATGTTTTCTCTTCGAATATGCAATCCTAGAAAAGGTATGCTGGCGTGCATATGTCGTAGAAAAGTGGAACAAAAGATTGACAGCCATCTCACGGAGAATGGGAAACACGAGTCAAATCCGCAGTAATGCAAGTATGTTAGGCGGTGAAGCATACTACAAATCAGAAGGGCCGTTGTCACGGGATATAGTGTGCCTCCAAAAAAAAAAAAAAAAAACACGTGTTTTTTTTTTCGAGGACGACTTTTGCGGACTTCCCAAAAAAACATGGCTTCGCGGACCCCGATTGAGAACCAATGGTGTAGAGAGCTGACCGCGAAATTTCGGGAAATTAATCACTCAGCCCAGAAACTGTGAGCCGAACGTTTTTCTCGAATCGCCTGAGCCACTCGCTGAAATGGATCATCGCTTGACACTACCTTCCTTTTCTGTCCACCTGCATCATGAACGTTTGTGTGTCCTGCTTCAAATTCCCTACACCAGTGCAGCGTCTTGCTGTCCCTCATGAATGCTGCGCCGTGCACATTACTTTTTCGGCGATGACTTTCAGCCGCACTGCACCCCTCAGCGTACAGAAATCTAATTACATACAGTACGCATTTCAAACGTCGAGGCAGCCTCTGTTATCCGAGGCATGATTACTTGCATGCTGCGCGCTGAGAACTGGCAGCTGCGACGTCATGCAGAAGGTGGGCATATAGAGAATTTGTGCTAAATATGTGCATGCTGCTTCATCGCACTTTCTCTGTGGTTTCTATTAGGTGGCCAACCGGACCTTAGAAAAAAAATAGGCCTCGTACTACGCGGAAATGCGGTGGGCTCAAAGTTCAATTTGAGGCATGATGTTGATATATATATATATATATATATATATATATATATATATATATATGTATTTATATCATGTGTTGAAATGATATATGTATGTATATCATTTATACGTGGAATATCCTTTCAGTTGTGCGTGTGCGCATGTGGTGCTTACCCTGTATCTTCCTTTTTGCGCTCTAAGTTTTATTCAGCGCTTAAACTGTACTTGCCTGGAGAATGAAGTTACCCTAAAGATTTCGTCGTAATTATTTACAGGACATGGAGTACAGGAGTTTACACGCTTCAAAGAAATGTCCGTTCACGCATGGGTCCTACATGATATTTCCCGATTGTTTTCGAGTGACAATATTGTGTTTGTGAATTCGAATTTCACTCGAAGTGTAGCGCCACTTGACAATGTGTCGGTTTTAACGCGAAGGTATTAAGGAGCTCGTTTCGCAGGAATTCCGGTGTCGTGTCCGCGTCGTTGCTGGTGAGCGTAAAAGCAGCCTTGTCCATGAGCGAAAATTCGAGATACATGCAAATAAATGAATAGTAGAAAACTTCCGTGCGAACAGGAATGGAATCTAGGCCTTCTGTATGACAAGCAGGTGTTCTACCACAGAGCTATGCCATTGCTTGAAACTGCGTCCGAAAAAACCACCCATACGAATTTCACGTAAGGCGAGGAATTTCCTTAAAGGGACACTAAAGGCAAATATTAAGTCGATGTTGATTGTTGAAATAGCGGTCCAGAAACCTTGTAGTGCTTGCTACTTTTGTGCCAAGGAAGTGCTTATTTTGAAATAAAATCAAGTTTTAGTGGTCCGCATCGCCTTAGCGCGCTTCAAATCACCCGCCTGAAAGCGGCCATTCTGACGTCACTGTTGCCGTGCCCAACGTTGCCCGCCTTTACTGCGCGGCAGGGTGCACTGGCGGCGTGCACCATTCGGGAATCCGGGAATAACACATGTATGTGGCATTTTGTCGAACTTTCTGTCAGAGCGACTTTCACGAGCGTGCAAAACACACGCGGCAGTACGGGATACCGAAACTACCACTGTGACGCGACCGCGCGAGTGAATCCGGGCTCCGGGTGAAGCGCAATTTGGCGAAAACGGAACTTTTGAACCACGCGCGCCATCCCCCATGGCAACGCCAAAGAGGTTCTTTTTTCCATGAATCAAACAGAAACGAATGAGCAGCATTTCATTACGTCTGTTGATGCACGGAAGGCTCTTTTTTTATTGCAGCTAGTATGATACTAGTGAGTAATTGCAGTCGGACGCTCTCACGTCATTGCGATCAGTTCCATAATGTCCCACTCGTGGTGCTCATCGTGTGATACATTTAGCTTATTTCCCGGTAAGTAGGGCACTGCTGTTGATAATATTGCCGTTTTAGACGTTGTCATACATTGAGCTTTCACTCTGACATAAATTGTTATTTGCCTTTAGTGTCGTTTTAATGCATGTAATGTTTCGTGGCCGAAACGTTGAACCTCCTCAGGCGTCAAGACATGATAATTGCATAACGAGTGAGGGGTTTAAAGGGCCACCCATTACAAAGCACTCAGGCACATTTAATAATCAGCATCATGATCATCATCATGATAAAAAGCATCAACAAGGTGAGCAGCTGCATAGGTTCCCTGATGCCTTAAGTGGGCCTTAGGTGGAAGTGGGCCCTTCGCTGATTCGCGAAATGAAGGATACGCAGCTGCTCACTTTGTTGATGTTTTGCAGCTGATGATGATTAAGTACGCCTGAGCGCTTTGAAATGAGTGGACCTTGTTACGTGATTGTGACGGTGCAAAAGGTTGCAGGAAAATTGGGAAATGCAGAGCTCTTTATTGGGCGAACTTGTGCCCAGTAAATGAAAAGTCGAAGTAGAAGCGATTCACGCGGTACACTGATCGCAGCGAGAACAGTCGTCGGCCGTCGAGTAATCCAATAATAGTTGGAACGCGTCTTTTATACATCGGTCATCGAACCTTTCAGCGCTATTGCTGGTGCACACGTGAGCTCCCAAATACTTTAGGCTGGCGGGCTCGCCGTTGTGAAAATACTGCTAATAAATGCGCGTCCCTGTGTTCGCTTGCACGAAGAACTGATCTGCGTACGTTTGTTCCGTGAGCGGCTCCCATGAGACCTAATTGATGCGTATAAAAATTTTAGGCAACTTGCACTAGTGGTGTAAGGCTGAACGAAGGGCGGAGCTGGTGGCCAACCTAGTACCGACTCAAGTCGGGGCACGGATGGGATTCGCATAATCCGGCACGACTAGACCAAGCGTGGCATAATCCAGCACGGGCTCGCCGAGCAGAGCTGTATCAACTACGACCATAGGTCGGTAAAAATTGTGGAGCTCACTCAGACTCACTCATGCAATATATTTTGCCCTTAGGGCTCACTCGGACTCAGACTCACCAAACTTTTCCTCATCCGGACTCACTCGGACTCAGACTCACTATAATTTTCCTCAACCGGACTCACTCGGACTCAGACTCACCAATATTTTATTCACTCGAACTCACTCAGACTCAGACTCACGGCTCGATCTGAGTCTGAGTGAGTCGACTCGTGAGTCCGTTAGCATTAAATTATCCTTTTTCTACCGTAATGTCAATGCTCTTTAACGCCAATATCTCGCATAATCGGTGCGCTACTTAGCACCTTTTGATCTCGTGCCTTCGAATACGAGTTATCTGAGTTTGCAGTTCAGTAAGGACCTTTTTATTGGAAGTCATGACTCACACGAGATAGTTTTATCAGTAACTTCCCGTGAAAAAGTTTGCGAGGGGAGGTCAAGGCACCTCCTCCCCTCTCCCTCCTCAAATCACGCCTCTGATCAATAAATATTGAGCTGACGTATGAACGGTAGCGTGTAGAAGTATGCGGGAGTATACACGTCAGCTGACATAGGGCTGATAGTAATGCTAAAATTGAGTAGATAGGACCATAGGTCGGCAAAAATTGTGGAGCTCACTCAGACTCACTCATGCAATATATTTTGCCCTTAGGGCTCACTCGGACTCAGACTCACCAAAATTTTCCTCAACCGGACTCACTCGGACTCAGACTCACCAAAATATTTCCCAACCGAACTCACTCGGACTCAGACTCACAAAATCTTTACTCACCCGGACTCACTCAGACTCAGACTCACGTCTCGATATGAGTCTGAGTGAGTCTGAGTGAGTCGACTCATGAGTGAGTTTGCCGACCTATGACTACGACTCGAACTGTATTTGTCTTATTCAGGAATAACCTCATCCGAATTAGTGTATCCCACACGTACGGCTGGCTTGATCACGGAGGGTCGGAATCCGCACTTTCGATTTTCGGATTGAATCGGATTAGCTTAATCCGGGTTATCTTAATCCGGCCGGACTTAACCCCCGACCTGGCTAAGCAAACTGGACTCAATCTGGATTAGCTCAATCAAGATTAGGTTAAATCGTATTAGGTTAGTAATTATGCTTAATTAGTGCTAATTAAGCTTCTCTTGTCTAGTCTTGGCTTCATTAGGCTTGGACACGCTTAACTTGGCTCAACTATGCTAAACTAAGCTTAACTTGGCCATGCTCAACTTAGCTTTACCTTCGTTGGGCTTGATCATGCTTAACTTATCGCGTTGCAGGTGCTAGGCGCGGATGTAATAGGTGCTAGGTGACGCGAGACGCCATATAAAGTAGAGGCCGTTCATGATGGTTACAGTTTCTGTTCGAACGAAACGGAGAAACGAAAAGCTTAACAATTCCGCTGTAATAACGACTTCAGTTGGCCAGAATGCGATTTCTCCATGACACTTATGGTGTTCAATGATGATTTTCAGAAACTCTCGAAGAACCAACCGCTCCCGTGGCTCTCAGTAAATAGCAGACGAAGAAGCCTCCTTCATTTTACGAAACTGCCATAACACATGCTTCTCTCGGTGCAGGTTTCGCCACAAGTGGGTGATTTCTGTTCTCAGCGAATGCGGGCTTGTGCAGCCTCATCGAAGAACAACGCATCATCATCCGAAGAAAAATAATGAAGAAGAAGATGCGTCGAGCAATATCTACCTGTTTTTTGGCGTTTACGTGATTGGTTGCGCCATATCATTCGCAGCTCTTGGCTGTGAGCTTATTGCACATTCACGTGGCAAGCGACGGTAGATTATATATTTCTTTTAACTACTCTAGCGGAAGCAACTTACGGCGTTCGGCTGTCAGCATTTAGTTGAACATTTCTCGTACGATCTGATTTTAATGCAGTTCCGCTTTATCTTGAAATGGTACTTTGCTTATGTTAGCAGCAAGACTGCGTTCCCCACTACGACTTTTCTTGAGTGTTGTTGCTCAAATCGAAATCATTTACATGAACGTGGAGGTGGTCAAAGCTGTACATTCTCCGATATTATGGCTCTATGAGTGAAACCATTAGGCGGACTCAGTTTCTCTGATCATTTATACTAAAACAGTTGAGATGCTAGTCTTGAATTTCGGATCGGCATGGCAGACAGTGCTGCTTGCAGCCAGTGTGACAGCGAAGATACGATAGATTACGTTCTTTTTCGCTGCTCTCGCTACAGCTTGCACAGACTGTCGCTAGCTGCTGTGTTGGCCCGCCTTGACGACAGACCCCTGTCGGAACAGTCAATGCTGGAATGGCGACCCGAACTGTCTGCACAGTGAAAATAATTTAAGGCCTTACTGAACTTTTTGCGTGCCAGTGGCCTATTGAATAGGCTTTAGTACTCCCGCTCTGCACCTCCCGTTTATATCTTTTCTTTATTGCGCGCCTGCTCTTCTCTTCGCTTTCCTTTCCATCTTTCTTTCCCTTTCCCCCTCCCCTTAGTGTAGGGTAGCAAACCGGATGCTACAATTCTGGTTGACTTCCCTGCCTTTCTCTCGTTTTATTGTGTCTCTCTCTAGTTTTGAATTTCTTCCTGATAAATCTAAAAAGTCCGAAGTTCGAAGGCAGACGGAAGCATGAAGGGATGAAAAATTCGTCAACGAAATTCGTCGCTGGGCTACAGCGACACCCCTTGTTGAAAAAGTTTTCATTTCCTATAAGTCTGCAGCATGTATTTTCAAACTGTACATTCGGCTCCTAGACCCAGCAATGCAATCCACTGAATGTTTTGTATTGAAGGGAGACAGTAAGAAAATGTCTAGTGTGAATTACACACTTCATACAAAAGTGCATTGCCGAAATAGCAAATAAAAAATCTACGCAATAAGGAACTTGCGTTAAATAATCGAAGTTTACTCCCTCAAGGTACCCCGCCGCAAAGGTCGTCAAGCACCAACAAGTGCCGTATATACGGTGGTTTTTGAAATATTTCGATGAAGATAACGGAAGTTTGCATAGCATGCATGGCGAGTAACAGCAAATTCGCTAACATTCAAAAGACTACGTAACATATACAACATTATTGCACCCTTTGCGTTTGGTGTATCTTGGTTTCCAATGGCGTGCTCTTGACTGTTTGGTGTTGCATGTTTTTCTTGAACGACTCAATTGCATTACTATAGCAATATTTCACAAATAATAGTCTGCCTGTATAATTTCACTCTCCGATTTTTTTTTCTGAATTTCATATTCTTGCCCTCCCTGCAATAATTCGTTCTGGGAATTGGCTGAATGTTTAAAGAAAATAAGTCGCAGTATTGGCTGTCATACACTTATCACCTGCACATAATCATGTTTTGATAATGTGTGCAAGAGGATGGCAAACTAATTAGAACATTACACATACTGAATAAATGAAGCAAGTTAGCGAATGCATAAAAGCGTTTCAGAATTCTTCACTTTATGCCTGTAGTGATTCCCCAAGAGCAACCAGGACATGCGCTAACATTCCAAAGACTATGTAACATATTCAACAGTATTGCACCCCTTGCGTTTTGTGTATCTTCGTTTCCAATGCTTCACCAGGCTGGGCAAGTCTGTGCTGGAAACAGAGACGTCCACATCGTAGATGACGCCAGTAGTGGCACCACTGGCCAGTGGGATGTACGAGCGAACTTTTATGCCATCAAGTTCCGTAATTTTTCTCAGTGTGCTCAGTGCAGTCTCATGTGCAACTTTGACAGCCAGAACATTTTTTCTTGAGTTGATGGATCCCTATAATGCACATATTGCGCATGGGCACATCTCGCTGTATAAAACTAACATTCAAGGGCGAATCTCTACCTTCGCATGTCAGGGAAGGCCACTTTCGGCATCCTGTACGACCGTTCATTCCAAGGCCACTCCAATGTCGCAAATGTATGAGGTTTGGACACGTGAGCACCGTGTGTCAGAGTACGATAATTCGCTCGCGCTGCGCCGAACCACACGCTGCAGACACCTGTGATGCCACGGTCCTCAAGTGCCGCAATTGCCTCGGGTCCCATGACGCTTCATCAAATGAGTGTCCCAAGAAACAGAAGGAAAACAAAATCCTCAAGCAGATGGTGCGAGACCTTTCGTCTCGTCGCGAAGCTGCTGCTGTGGTCAGAAAGCGACGCTTCCGACGCCGTAGAAGTTCAAGGAACTCTGTGAATCGCAGTTCACAGGTGACACCTCCGCCTCTGCTTCCTAGACCAGACACGCGAGAGTCGGTTTCTGAGGACAACCCCGCACCAGAGCGCATGGAAACTGAAACGTGGCCGGCATTACCAAAGCTGCAGCCAGAGCCACAGCCAGAACCACAGACGCAGTCAAAGCCACAGCACAATCCACAGCGACTCCAATGGTCGCAGCAGACACTGACCGATTCAACGATAGCGCTGGTTATCCACGACTTGCCCGAGAAAGACAAGGACATTGCTGCGATGTTTCGCTCTCTTCTAGACACCATACTCATGCTTTTGAGTAAGCTAAACACTCCGACAGCCCGAACTGCCCTGCAGCTGCTGGAGGTTCTCGATCCAGTGTTTTGAGCGCTTCAGTAATCACCACGGCCCTCTCAAAGGCCGCGATCCCCCAATGGAATATCAGAGCGCTGATGTCATGTAGGTCAGAGAAGCTTCAGCCTCAGTGACTGATTGTACTCCTTTGCACGTGCAGTGCTCTTCTTCTCTCTCTCTTTCTATTCCCCCATTCCCTTATCCCCAGTGCAGGGTAGCAAAACCGGACGTTCGTCTGGTTAACCTCCCTGCCTTTCCTCTTCTCTTACTCTCTCTCTCTGGTTTCCAATGGCAAGCTCTTGACTGTCTAGTGTTGCATGCTTTTCATGAACAACTATATTGTATAACTATCCCACTATTTGACAAAAAATATTCTGCCTGTATAATTTCACTCTACGATTTGTATTTGCGTATCTTATTTTGTTGCCCTCCCTGCAATAATCCCTTCTGGGGATTGTCGGAATGTTTAAACAAAATAAGCCACAGTATTGGCTGTGATGCACTTATCACCTGCACAGAATCGTTTTGATGTGTGCAAGAGCATGGCAAAATAATTAAAACATTACACACACTGAACAGATGAAGCAAACTATCGAATCACTCTCTCCATCAAAGTGTCTTGAGGATTATTCGCTTGATGCCTGTAGTGATGACCCAAGAACGTTGCTTTCAGGTTCATCCGAGGAACCTCTCACTAAATAATTATTTTGAGCAGTGCGAGACATGCCTGTGTAACTACGATATTCTGTCCATATAGGATGAGAATGCTTTGTAGGTATAAAAAAAAAGAAGAAAACGTAATGCACAAATGTTTGATGATATTGCCTTTACTACACCATTTCTTTTCTGAGTGATAAAACACGCACGCACAGTCTGTAAAACGTGTGGCGTTGAATGGCAATAAAGCAAATTATTAGTGACGAGAAGGAGTTCGTTGGCCGTGCGTTCCTTTCGGTGACGCTGCGAGTGAAGTCAGTAGCCAGCGCTAAAGCAAGGTCCAGAAAGACACCAGCGAGAAGCAGCGCGATCTTGCAGCGTTAGTGATACTGCTGCGCGGAGTTGCGTCTTTATCTTTGCACCCGCCCTCCCCGAAAAGGAGCTGTCCTGGCGAACTAAGGGTCTAGAAGCAGAGGTATCCGGCATGGCCAAAGACGTGCCACGTTGACGAGGTTCCGTACACGCCGGCGCTTGTCGTCAGATGGAGAATTTTACCGGGGACGCTAGCTCCAAAACCCTTGTAGTAAGGACCCTCGTACTTTGGGACGAGTTTGGAGGAAAGCCCAAAAGCCTTGCAAGGAGCAACTAGCCACGGAAGAGATCTTATTGAGGAATAGCTGGAAGGTTGCAAGTGAGTCGGCGTGGTTTTCTTTCTGGTGCTGCTGCTCTTCCGATGTAAAAGTGCGCGCGAACTGGCGGCACTCTTCGTCTTGTGACTTGATGAACTAACCCCCGGGTCTAGAGGCTTTAATGTCGCACAGCTTCAAATGCGCGTAAATATACTTCACGCAAGCCAGTGACCGAAAGAGAATCTGCAGCACTCACCTTTTCAGGCTTCCGCCTTTAAGTAGATAGAGAAACTGGCGCACACCGTTCGCCTGTCTTAATGGGAAGACGAACAACCAGAGCGAAATGAACTGCACATCCGCTTCCTTCTAAACACTGTGACAACGCAAAAATTGAGCCTGTCCTCCGAGATGGAGCAGCGCCCGCCTGATCACTGAGCCTGCGTCGCGTGATCCTGTATTATTCTAAATACAAAATACAAAAACCAAAAAAAGGTGGCCAAATTGCTTAAGGGATATTAAGGGCGGAGCTCACGCTCTCATAGCCAAACAAAAGCCCCGTTCTTTTTCGCAACTCGCCAATCGAAAATTGAGCCAGCCTACTGAAAAAAATGTACATTACCGTCGACTTTCTGAAGCTTTCGTATCTATTTTACATTGGGGCAGCCCGAGCTTATGGAAGGTAGTCGCAAGCCTGGCTTATTATCCGCGGATTAGGGATTAGCGAATTTCCCCGAGCTGCGCTCAGAATTTTGCGCTGACAGGGCGCACTCCTGGGCTACTAGTGTTCGATTATTTCAGAGCACGCTAATTTGATGAGTATATTCATATTGCGGGTTCTTGGAGTGATTTCAATTCATATACACAAGCTTTTTTGCAAAGCGGACACACTCGCGTGAATGAGTCTTTATTCAAAGAGCCAAGATCAATATAGATATGAAGATAACCACATCGTAATGTAGTACGCAGTGACTTGCTTTTGACTGGTATGCATCGGCCTTGACCGTATTATTTAAGGCGGGTCTGAATTGTACTTCAGGCTGATGCCTGTAAATTGTAGTATTCCAATTCATTCAATGTTTTCGGTGCGCTGAATCCGATATCGTAGTTATGCACAGATGTTTCGGCCGCAAATATTATGATATATTGGAAAGTGCGGTAAAACAAAATGCACTTTTGGGATAATATTCCGCGCAGACACTTTACGGAGATGGTGTGCCTCTTATTAAAGCTTATTACGACATAACAATCGATTTCTTTTGGATGGTCAGATAAACTCGGAATTTATCGAAAGGCTTATGAAGATCTCGAACAAGATCAAAATGTACGCTGCGTAAAAGAGGTCGAGGGCACTGAAGCACTTACGATGAAGTTCGGAAAAATGCGAAGGAATATCCGCAAAGCTTGCCTGCATTGCCTAATAGGATTGTGCGTCAAGAGCCTCGCCTCCGCGCTAGCCTGTTAGCCTTCTTTCTGCGCGCTGCACTAATGAACGGCTGCATATCACGAGAGTACAATATCATTTTTCTGGCAAGTATTTACATTTATTTCGATTTTTCCAGAGTCTGTTTTGTAATTTTCGTATTTCCTGCTTTTATTTTTACTTTTTTAGTGCTTTGTGTGGTCTCCTCCAGATTGAGCAGCGAAGCTGTTTATGCTGCTACTGCACTGCACGGAACTAGACGCTCTTAGGAAAAAGCATGTTTCATCAACATGCCTGCAGTTCCCACTCCGTCCCGTCAGTTTTATTGGCAGAGAACCTCGCCCTAAATATCATTCCCTCTTTGAATTTCTAAAAGAAATAACTTCAGCGTTATTTTTCCAGGCGCTCCGTAGCGCGGCCTCATCGTTGAAGCTGCCGCTGCTGCGGTAATTCTATTAGATGAAGTACCTGCTTCCCGGCCTTTGGGCTCAAAGGACTTGAGGAGGCATTCGTGCTGTTTTCCCACCTCTCACTTGTAGATGCCATGCTCACTCGTCAATCATCCCACACCCATAGATCACATCATTTGTCACTGCCATAATTTTGTGCTCTATACACATCGTTTACGCTGCCACACGGAACGTGATTTTCGGCCTCTATACAACCGTAACACACCCTGTCATCATAATCATTGGTCATCGCTAACACCACATAAAAAGACCACTAATAATCACCATAAGCTAGCCGTAACGTACGGCCTATCAGAAAACTATCATCGTCATGAACGAGCATGTGCCCCAGAATTTGGGCAGATCCCACTAGTCACCGCTACGTTGTGGCCTGTAATAACCATGAGAACGAGTACAGAGGGAGATTAAAGAAAGAAAGAAAGAAACAAACAAACAAAGAGAGATAGAAAGAAAGATATAAAGAAAAAGAGAAAAAGTCTTGCCGAAAAAAATTCCTCTCGAGGTGCGTTTCGAACTGGCGTACCCTCGATCGGAAGGTGAGTGTCCTAACCACTCAGCTATCCAGTCACGCTAGCTAAGCCTTGTATACTATATATTAGGGTTCTGTGTTTTCGGATAAATCCGAAAAAAACATGGTTCACCCCTCCGTCATAGGAATCGGTATAACACAAAAGTAATACGTATAATCCCAGAAGTAGTTCAAGGTTTAATGTACATTGATATAAGTGAGTACGGCGAGAGCAAACAGCGCTAAACACGGGACGGAGAAGAAGAACGACAGACACAAGCGCTGAACTAACAACCACTGGTTTATTGCTTGGATATGCAATATATACGGAAGCACTGCGCAGGATAACAACAAAAACACAGTAACTGCGCAATGCGCAGTTACTGTGTTTGGTGTACGATGTGTTTGGTGTACGTGTGTTTGAGTACGAAGATTGGTGTACGAGTTGTATTTTAGTGCAAAAAACAAACTTGCAGCGCTGTGCCGAAAAGTGAACAAAGGCGGCAAGAAAGATATGTGTGAGAAGAAGCACAGAAAGCACTTTGTCGAATGTAGGAAGGCTGTAGTATACAGTATTCCATTTACGTGCGGAAGTTGCTACATCGGCCAAACCGGCCGATGTTTAAATGACCGGTTTACGAGAGCATGCATACTCGCTAGCGGTTCAGTGCCCAGTCATTTAGCCCAACACTGCAAAGCGTGTGGCTGTCAGCCAATTCTTGAGAGGTGCACCGTTTTGGAAGGGTACAATCAACAAAGAACACGGGAGATTAGTGAAGCGCACCATATCCATGCACACGGAAATGCGTGCGTCAGCGTTCCTTCCATTTACCTGCATAAGTGTGAACTTAATTATTTGTCCAAAACTTAGCAGCCTGTTTTGCCGACGGTTCTAATATGATGACTTCGCATCCCTCTTTGCGCATTGCGCAGTTACTGTGTTTTTGTTGTTATCCTGCGCAGTGCTTCCGTATATATTGCATATCCAAGCAATAAACCAGTGGTTGTTAGTTCAGCGCTTGTGTCTGTCGTTCTTCTTCTCCGTCCCGTGTTTAGCGCTGTTTGCTCTCGCCGTAATCATGTACCAACCAGCCCAGTTAAGCACACTCCTGCATATAAGTGAGCTTGCACAAATAATATTGGTGTTTGGCAGCTATAGGCGTCGACCCTTGCAGGTATATCTCCATCCCGACGACTGACGTTCACGATCAATGATTAAACAAACATTTGTGGTTGCTGTCGGTGAGAGCATCATCAGAGGAAGCGGTGTGACAGCCAGAGAGCGTCGCTCATTAGACGCATAACTTAAAGGGACACTAAAGAGAAACAATGAATTGGTTTAGATTGATAAAGTGTGCTCGGAGAACTATTGTGTAGTTTATTTGACAACCGCAGGTTTATTATTAGAGGAGAAAACAAAGTTCAAAGTTTCATTTTTAAATTTCGCGCCGAACTTTGTAATTCGTGACGTAAAAGATTTCGAAGCGCATTTAACGTATTTTGGCGCCACTGGCTCGACGAAATTACCACAAACTCGTTATGTCAAGTCTCTGGCCCCCTCAGAGGAGAATGTACTTCGATTTAACCGATTAGGAACTACGTTGGCCCAAGCAGGCGCCGTCAAAAATATGTGACGTCACGGCAAATGGTGCGGGAATTTCAAGGTGGCAGCGCCACCTGTATTTACTTTTTGCGCGTTTTCTCGCTTATTAAGCGTCTTCTCGCAGCAAGCGTGGTGTTTTTGGTATCGTGGAAGACCACTTTACTAATGCGAGAAAAATCGTTTTGCTCTTTAGTGTCCCTTTAAGCTAGGGTCGCCATCCCGCCACACGTTAAAGAGTTATTGAACACCACGGCGGGATTGGAGGAAAACTCAACGCGCGTCGTGTCTACCGTCTATACTCGCGGACAACTTTTCTTGGCAATGAAGCGAAGGATACAGAGCCACAATGCACGTATCCTACCGCTAACGAATGTAGTCCCACAACTGCGTCCGTATTTTCTGCGTGATATATATAAAATACTCCTTGTAGCTTTTTGAGCCGGAACGCAGCGCACACAAGCGAGATATTTGTATTTCTTGTACTTTACACGTTGTCCCTTTGCGTTTATGCGTGCGTGAAAAAGTCTCGTCTTTTACCCATACCTTAGACGCTAAGCAGCGTTTGCGTCGAAATGCAACGCTAGCCATCACTTTCCATGGCGTTACGAGACGCGCGCCAAACCGAACTACTTAGCGTAGCAGTATATGTGCAGACGCTCCGCCCCCGTGGCTTTCCCTTCATTGCCAAGAAAAGTTGTCCGCCCGGCCGCGACTTCTCTCGGGACGAGCGTTAAGCGGGGACGCGGTGTTGCAGCCAGGCGAGGCAGGCGCGCCTCGCAGAGCTATTTGTAGTATGGATGGATGCTGTGAGCGAGGCCGACGCTTTAAAGTCCCTTAATATACAGAAAGTAGCGACACTCTCCTCCATATCCTCTCCGAAGTGTCCAACCCTCCTCTCCCAAGTGTCCTAACCTTATCTATATCCTCTCCCAAACGGCCACCGTGCAGGCGCCGGCCCTATAACCCAGCTCGCGCCACTTTCCTATCAAGCTTGCTATGTCACGCTGATAACGCACGCGTTTCCCGGGCGACGGCCCGTTAAGCGGGGAGGTAGAAGGCGGGAGAGGAGGGTGCTCGGCGTGGCGGCTCGGTTAAAAGAAAGACGGTACTTTCCCAAAAATATCCAGGGACTTTACGAGGCTTGGGCTGAGGTCGCCACCTCGCGGTGTGTTAAGGCGTTGACCGAATTGACTTCTATTGGAAACGCGCTGAATGGGACGGACGCGTAGCAACAACGCATTGAGGAGCTAATTGCGGAAGCCAGGGTCGTAATGCATTGCTTCACTTTACCGCTCCCAGACGGCGAAACCACCCCGCCGACAAAGCACTATGAGAGGAAAGTGTGAGAAATAAAAGGCGCGCTTGTAAAGACTCCAGAGTGCGTGACAGTGGCGCAGTGGATAGTGTGCCCGGCATCTGTTGTCGCGGAGCGAGAGGTCGTGGGTTCGACCTTGATGGCACTTTTTTTCTTCAAGTTTTTCTTTGCCATCCAAACGTGCACATTTTTTTCAACGTCATTTCCGTGACGGCAATATGTCGAAAATACGCAAGCATGGACAGCACGGGCGTGGTTCTGTGGGAAAACACCTGCTTGACATGCAACAGTCGTGGGTTCGATTCACACTTGAGGCGATGCATTTTTATTATTTCTGTATTTGCATCTATCTCGAATTTTCGCTCGCAACTAACGACGCCGATGCCGACACTGGGATTTCGGCTTCGAGGCTTGGTCTAAGGTCGCCACCATCGTTATAATGGCTCTCTCTCTCATACTTTGTCTTACTCGATTTCACAGCGCAACGCTCCCACTGGGCGCAATAGCATCTTATCGTAGTTGGACCTTGTGTGGACCACCACGGCGCCGTCGACGCCAACGAAAAATTTTCCCATGGAGTGTCTCTATCACTGGTATCGCCTTAAAAGAAGCCTTGCGCTCTGCGACATTTTTGTTTGCTTCGCAAAGTCCCGATGTGTAGAGATAAGGAGGACAAGAATTTCATTTTTATTTTGTCGTTATCGCCGCGAACGCCGCCATGCGGATCTTCTGATAAGACGGTCATGGTGTTGTATGTATTGTTTAGCCTCACATAAAGGAGAATGAGAGGAAGAAACATGAACAATTATGGTGATGACGGCCTAAAAACGAACGTAATAAAATATTTTTGAGCACAATAATTTATTAATTTGCGGTTCAAAGACGCAGATAAATGCGCGGAAGACAACGTAAAATAGGACGACAAAAACACTGAGTTCACTCATCCCTTTAAACTTCGAGCCTTCGCTAAGGCTTTTTTCTTTTGTTCGTAACTCTGGAGCGCTGTTTCGATACGTATCCCTTGTAAAAGCCTCGTCCAAACAATTGTCGCGATCGGACGTCGCTATCTTGATTGCTCACAGGTTCTGACGCCGTTCTAGGAATCGCAGCTTGAGGTGTTGCACGTGACTTGACATTATGCAAGGGCTGTTGATGTCGAAAGGCATCTCGCCAGCGGGCAGAACGCGGAATCTTTGGAGGAGCGACGTCACACCAATGAATATTTCGACACTCGCCAGAATCTCTCCGGGGCAGCTGCGTTTTCCTGCAAACAAAAGTGATTTTTAAGAAAGAAGAAGCATTGCGAACCTTCAGCTACAGTGGGAGAGAGTGTACAGTGTTCCCACGCCTTATATCAATGCCTGTTCTTCCGGTACAACAAAACACTTTATATGCCGTCCAGGCTTCGTTCCCTATAGTCATTGACTGGAGATTTAAAAAAAAAAAAAAAAAAAAAAACCGCCAGGCCTACGTGCAACACGCTGCACAGCCTCAGCAAAAGCTGGAAGATCGGCCTTTTTAGAGCCCGTTGCAAACTCTCTTCGGGCAACTACTACAAGCACATTTGCACGTTACCAACGACGCCATAAGTCATCATAATTTTTGCGAATTAGGGAAGCACCCACCATGCCACATTTCATAATTCTGCTCAGAAGTGAGGTACCCGCTACACACAGAGACAGATAATAAAGTGAGAGAAAGGCAAGGAGGTCAACCTTAATTGTAGCATTCGGTTTGCTACCCTACACTAAGGGGAAGGGGAAAGGGAAAGAAAGATGGAAAGGAAAGCGGAGAGAAGAGCAGGCACACGAAAAAAAATGTGCAGAGCGGAAGTACTATAGTCCATTCAATAAGCCACTGCCACGCAAGAAGTTCAGTATGGCCTTAATTGATTTTCGGTGCGACAACAGTTCAGGTCGGCGTTCTAACACTGACTGTTCCTACAGGGGTCTGTCGTCAAGGCGGGCCAACACAGCAGCTAGCGGCAGTGTGTGCGCGCTGTAGCGAAGACAGCGACGAATATCGTGGTCTATCGGTTGCTTACTGCCGCAGTTGTTGGAAACGGCACTGTATCCATGCCGATTCGGAAGGCAAAAGATTTGGTGAAAGCTACACCAAGCCACAGTCAGCAAAGCGCCGTTGACTCGAGTCGAGAGAGTCCGGACGGAGGCCGAAGTCAACGAGACGGGTCCAGTCGGTGCAGTCGTGTGCGCTGTTAAACTGGTGTGTTCGACAAGGATTTTATGCCTTCATTAGCAATCTGGCGTATCTTTATGGCGGCATCTGTTCTTAAGAATGAGATTGAATCTTGCACGTCCATCACCTCCTCGTGCAAGGACATGACATCACGCCTAAGTGGCTCCCAAGTCACTGCGGCATATTGGGCAACGAGCATGCCGACGCAGCTGCTCGATCTGCGCACGAAGACCAGCTGCACATCCGTAAGGCATTATGCGCACTTTGTCGATGATGTGGCTGATGACGATGAATGACCCATTCATCGGACTTTAAATGACCCATTCGCTATGCAATTCGCACTGTGTGACGCCAGGTTGTTACTTTGCTCTTCTAGCACGCGATATAACATCTGTTAACGTGATTCATTGCCCGAAATCACTCCTGAGTAGGGTGTTTTTGCGAAAGAGATTAAAGCACCGGCGTGGCTATGTGGTAGCATACTCGACTCAAATCCCAATTGATCCTGGATATTTTTTCCCATTTCGCGCGATAGCGGTTACGGACACCGGCGGCTGTGGCGGCGGCGGCGACGGACTACACCACCGAAATCAGCAGTTGTTCCGATCTCATGACAGCTTTCGCTGAAAAAAAGAAAAGCGTTGAACACGCATCTCAAAAATACATGCAACACGTTTTGTGGCTTCCGCAGCTGAGGTTGTGTGTTCACCTCGTGCGCTGGTCTGATGGGGCGACAGCTCGGTTCACCTGATGACAGTTGAAAAAAAGAACAAAAAAAAAGAAAGAAACGGATGTCCCTTTCCCGAAGGCCATTCGAGCCAATGCATTTTGATGTCAACGGCGTTGTTTCACCCGCCCATTTTTGTATGTTTATGTGGGGCTCATAAGGTGCAACATGCAGCTCACTCAGACTCACTCATGAAAAATATAAAGTTCCAACCAAAGCAGTTTGCTTTCAGCCATTTTATTTACATTCCTCCTCGCTTCTTCTACCTCTTCTTCTAGCCTCTTCTTTTACGCCTTCTCCATCCAAATTCTTTGGATCACTACATCCTCCCAGGCTCCTGTTTCCATCTCTCCGGATATGGTATGGAAGTATATTTGCGAGAGACCCCTCTTCGATCTTGCCACGAGGTCCCTGGTAATACACTGTCTTCAGTATGCCTTGTTGTTTCGCGATCTTCGTGACGAAGTAGGGACCCGTGAACGGAGACTTCGAGTCAAGACCTTTGCGCACAAGAACCATGCTTCCAGGCTGCACATCGGGTATCTCTGATCGATGACGCTTATCGAAGTTCCTTTTCACCGTCTGACGATATCGTTGTTTCTCTTTTTCCGCCATGGGTTTTTCCTTGAGAACGACCTTGTCAACCAACCCAAGCTCTTGATCAGCAGGCAACCAGCTTGATTTTCAGAAAGCCGCAAAGTTGGGACTGCATCCAAGTCCTGCAGTATATGAGCTATTCTGATGGGATACAGCCGCCTCCAGAGCACACTTCCACCTGCCTTTGAAGTCTGGGTATAAAGACATAAACATCTTCAAGTCCCTAATCATCCTCTCTGCAAGAGAATTAGCTTAAGGGTGGTATGGTGCTGGGAAACGTAATTTAATGCCTCTTTCTTCTGCCCATCGTCGAAGCTTAAGAGTTCGAAAAGCTGGTCCATTGTTGGCAACAATAACTTTGACATCCTTGAACACATTCCGCTCCAGGAGTGATATCACTGAATTCGCATCTTCACGGCCGGCCATAGCAGCAACATATCGTGTGCACTCGTCCACGGCAACCAAAAACGCTTGAGTTTTTCGTACGCCCTCGCCTTTCTTCTTGACTTCCGCAAAGTCGAGGTGAAGTACTTCAAAAGGTGCCTCCGAGTATACCGGCATGACCATTTTATTCCCTCGTGGTCTAAACTTTGCTTTGAAGAGCTGGCATTCGTGGCATGTCTTAATGTAGTTAGCGACATACGCTTTCATGTTCGGCCAAGTGAATCTTGCAGTGAGCTTTCTGTACGTTCTCCAAAATCCATCATGTCCTCCAGGTTCTGGACTGTTATGGTACAGCCTCAGAATAGCTTGGACGTCTGTCGCCGGCACGTCTACCTTTCCGTTCTTAAATGTCAACTTCCCTGTACCTTCCCACAGCTTTATAAAGTTGACGTGTTCAGCTTCTGTTTCTTGTGGTATGTGCAGTCTGGACAAGGCATCAGCATCCTGGTGATTTTGTCCAGGGCGATGAGCTACCTCGAAGGTGTACTGTTGGATCTCGCTTGTCCATCGTGCAATTCTCCCCTTTGGCTGTGCGAGATGAAGCAGATAAGTCAAGGCCTGGTTGTCGGTGAACAATTTAAAACATCTGCCTTCCAAGTATGTCCTGAAATATCTCAAGGGCATGACAACTGCCAGAGCTTCTTTCTCTGTGGTGCAGTGTACGAAAAATATCCGATTACTTGTAGTTGTCGGGACGCCGGCTCTTTGTCATCTCTTTGGTAAAGAACTGCTCCAGTTCCGTAGTGTGAAGCATCGGTGTAGAGCTCGAAGGGTAACGTGAAATCCGGCAGCGTTAGCACAGGGTCAGAAGAAATGATTGTAACCAGTTCCAAATAGGCTCGTTCACATTCGTCAGACCACATGAACGGGACGCCTTTCTGGGTTAATGCGGTGAGACGCTTCGTCTTTTTAGCGTAGTCTTTATAAAAGCTCTGAAGTGTCCTGCAAGACCTAAAAACACACGAAGGGAATGAACGTCATGGCGCTTCGCAAGAGACCTGATTCGCTGCACACTTTCTTCCTTGGTACTCTTTGTCTTGCCGTCAAAGCGCCTGCCGAGAAATACTACGGTCCGGCAAAAGAACTCACTTTTATTTGCATTAATTTTAGTTGTGCATCACTGAGCGTTTGCAGCACTGGGCGATAGGTGGATCGCATGGTCACTCGTCTCTGGTCCTTGAAAAACTAAGATGTCGTCGACGTACACACTACAAAACTTCCCAATGAAATCTTTCAGTACAGAATTCATCATTTTCTGGAAAAATGCACCTGAATTCTTCCACCCAAACGGGAGCCGGTTGTACTCGTACACATCAAATGTGGTAACGAACGCCGTAAACTTCTTCGTGTCTTCCCTCAAAGGTACCTGCCAATATCCTTTACACAAGTCTATCCTGGAGAACCATTCACACCCGCCGGTCTCATCAATTATCTCATCAATTCTTGCATTGGGAAAGGAAACAAGTCTGTCTGCCGGTTGATGAGTCGGTAATCTGTGCATAACCGGAACGATCCATCTTCTTTGGGCACGATCGTAATTGGTGACGCAAACGAAGATGTGGATGGTCGAATGATGCCCGCGTCTAGCATGCCTTGAAGCTCCTGTCTTAACCAAGTCTTCTTCTCCTGACTCAAGGCATACGGCTTCTTTCTACGACGTTTTTGTCACGTAGTTCGAAAGGAACTTCGATTGCTGTGGTAGCTGTGGGATAAGTGCCAACAGAAATGAGTTCCGCGTACTTCGACGTGACTTCTTCGGCGCACTTTACAATTTTAGGATGCGTTCCTCTAATATGGGAGCAACTTTCGACATTGTCAGTGTTATGACATCGTTCCACAGTATGTTTATTTTCAGAAGTTTCATGTCGGGTCGGGACAGAAGAAAATCAAAAAAAACCCGACATTACGAGGCTTTTCACCCGTACTACCCGGCTCTGAAGCGCACTTCTGCCTCGGTCCATTTCGTGAACTCCTGCAAGTTCCGTCATAGCTACACACCCTGATTGGTTTTCCTGGACAGATGTCATCTTTAGGTACTATGTCCTCGTTAATCAGGCTCACTGAAGCACCTGTGTCGATCAGCGCTGAAACGCTGGAACCATTGACAAACATCGCAGCGAAAAGGATGTTTGGGCTTACAATAAAAACGGTCTCCCGCTCCACTAAATGCCCCTGCACACAATTATGCAACGATTCTCCAAGTAAAGTGTCAGTCTCATAGAATTGATGTGACGGTGATCTCTCACGCAATTCTCGTACGGGAAGACACCTTTTCTAGAGGATCCTGCTTCATTTGGTTGCGGTGGTGAATCTTTCAAACCGATTGCATCTGTAAGTCAGAACTAATGTACTGCAAGCATGAAGCAGCTCCTCAGAGGTTACAGGTGCCTTGAGTTCCATTTGCATTCGACTTCTTTCTTCATTCCCTGTATTATAAGGGCACGACACATGATTCTGGAAGGTCGGATCAGCGTTATACAGCAATTGTTGTTTTATGAAGAAATAGTCGACTAGGTTGTCACTGTTTTGTTCATACTTGATGGCTTGTCCAATATTTCTACTGCATTCTTTCGGAAGGCACTACACAGCTGTCTTCCATGACTGCCATGAATCTTCCTTGTGTTGGGAAAAACGCAAGTCAAACCATTGTTTGGCATTTCCAGAAAGGCATGCTCGCATATTTCGTATTTTTCGCGGTCCGTGTACCAATGATTTGCTCACATGCACATTCGAATGCGTTCAACCATAATCTACACCGGAACTGCCGTCAAAGCTGTCCGGGTTTACTGTCATGTGACGAGTCCTGTCTGATGCCAGAACCGTCAAGAGTGCTTGCTGGTGCTGTAGTTGCTGCTTTGCAGCCAAGTGAACTGAGAAAGAGCGTTCGACCAGTGACGTATCTGTCATTGCATCAGAATGGCTCGGTGGTTGCTCCTAATGGGTTTCCTTTTCCCAGGCTTCGAACTCCGAAAAAGGTACATTTATCTTCACAGTACCTCTGGCGATGACGTCGCTGATTGGTTCTTTGGCAATGGTGGCGATGGATTCGATTCGGCCAGGTGTTGTCATCTCTTCTGGCGCCGCAACGAAGTTCTCGCCGTCTAGCTCGTAGCCTGCGATCCGTGGCTCGCCGTCCCGCTGTGTGAGGTAGAAGGTCACCCACATCTTCCGGATCTGTCAAAGGCGCGCCAAATATAAAGTTCCAACGAAAGCAGTTTGCTTTCAGCCATTTTAATTTACATCTCCAATCTTCTACTCTTCTTCTAGCCTCTTCTTTTCCGCCTTCTCAACCGATCCTTTGGATCACTACATTGTATAACGTAGGAAATGATGTGCGATGATGTAAGTAGACAGGGCGCATACTACTAGCAAGTTTCTCTTCAGAATTGCTCTTAATTCTTTTGTTTTTGTTTTCTATTTACTTTTTCGATGGCATATGAATTGTGACACCTCCCTATGTATGCCCACTTCGGGCCCTTAGGGTAAATAAATGAAAAAAAAAATGAGTAACGCGGGAGACGAATTACAGCTCATGATTACTGAACTAGATACGGAAAGTAGCAGAGTGGGTCTGAAAATGAATATGCATAAAACTAAAGTAATGTGTGACAATTTGGCAGAGAACAGCACTTTGCGATAGGTGGCGAGACACTGGAAGTTGTAAGGAGGACGTCTACTTAGGACAGATAGTAACCGCGGATAGTGAAGGGGTGATCTATACCACTTGTTCTGCGTAAAACGATGTCGATTGGCCTCGAAGTCAGCAAGGCCGAGATGCTCATGAATCATGAATTCGCGTCTAAGGCTAGTTTTC
Organism: Rhipicephalus sanguineus; assembly: GCF_013339695.2. Taxonomy (NCBI): domain Eukaryota; kingdom Metazoa; phylum Arthropoda; class Arachnida; order Ixodida; family Ixodidae; genus Rhipicephalus; species Rhipicephalus sanguineus. Next base: position 70,928,096 of record NC_051186.1, read on the forward strand.
TGCAAACACTATACGGCGCCTGACAGCACTTAGAACAACTTGATTGTTAACTCCTCGGATTCGAAATACAGTTCAGCGTCTCACCTGCTGCTATTAAGTCGTGAGTTTTCGGCAATGAACCAGTTACACTAGCCTTGCTACCACGCGATCTCATTCCTCCAACGAATCCTTCCTGCGGAAGCACGCTTCTTGCCGTCTCGCGTTACAGGAAACCTTGAAAACTTGTGGTCGCGGAAAAGCAGGGACAGTGTCTTGAGACCGTGTAAACCAGTCTGTCTTCAAAGTCAGCTCTTGTGCATCTTACCCTTTTTGTCCATTTAAATCGGTCATTCTAGGCACGAGTGTTCTGTAGCAGCCATCCGTCATTGAATTCTCTATCTTCCCAGGGTAGATTCTTCTACAATGTCTATGAAGTACCTACGTTTTTTAGGTGATAAAATGTGAATTTCGGCTCACTTTTCGGCGCACCAATCCATCTCCTTGCTTGATGTTTGTTGCGCGTAAAAAACCATATATCTCTCAGCGTGGTGCGGCAACAACAGCAGCACTCAACTAACATTCTCATCGGGCTCGGTGGATGGTATATTGCTTACAAATAAACGTCATTCTTCACTTTGCTCTCTAGCTGTCAGACCGCTGTTTGTTGTCTTTGCTAATTGAGTTTCAATGCTTAAATGTTTCAGGTGTGGAATGTGTCGGACGCCAGCGTTGATGCTGTTTAGATATTATTCTAGAATACCAGAGAGCTTAACTAGTTGGTAGCATTCTGTTAAAAAAACACGCAGTACAGTCATAGGGTAAGCTGAAGGAGAGGCCTTTCTGAGCCCGTTGTGAAATTTCTTTGGGCCACTATTGTAAGTACAGCTGCAAGATACCCACTATACCATAAATCATTTTAATTTTGCGAAGTAGGTAGTACCCACTATGCTTTCATTCTGTGAAAATGCGAGGTACCCACTACGATTCTCTAATGGGTACCTTGCTTATTGTGTGCAATTGGTTGATGTGTAGCTGACGACCATGAAGAATTATGGCAGTACTCTTGTAATGGGTGACAAGCTTTAAACCACCCACTCGTACTTAACACGCATTGGTGTGACGCCTGGTTGGCATTTTACTCTTCTACACCGCCATATTACGCGGTAGCAGAAAATCCCTGTTAATGTGACTCACTGTCCCACATGACGCCTGTGTAGGGTCTTTTGCGAAGGCGTTTCAACAACGGAATACCGTGCGCTACGGTGAAGATTTCCGTGGAGCCGAACAAAAGTGCTGATAACTATCGAAAGCCGCAAAAAAAAAAGTATAAGAGCGTAAGCGAATGAGCACGTTTGCGAGTGCTACCGCGTGCAACAGGTTTTTTTGTGTCTATGCATAGTAGGTAATGTAAGTGATGCAGTGTTTAATGGTGAATGTCCACAAACTGCATAGGGTGCTCGCGGTTTTCGTGTGGGGATTCAATTGGGAAAGGTGCAGTCGTACAATTTGTTTAGGGGTAAAGAGTGGCGGGTCTTGGGATACCACATCTGTTGATAAAACAGTTCGTAAATAGATTTTTCGTGTTCCGGGGGAAACTGACCTTTTGCTAACAGTGTGCAATGAAGACTAGGTCGACTGATGCCCGAGTTTGTTGTCAGATCTCAAGTGATGACAGACGCAGTGCAGGGCCATATGATGGAAGTGGTAGCAAGCGTTCGTTTTTGAGTGTCTGCTTTTATATCGTGTACCTGTGTTCTGTGGAAAGAAAAAAAATTTGAGCATGTATGTGACATGTGCACCCCGTGCCAGTCTACAGAGCGCAATATATACAGGCAAGTGTCAGATTGTACTTAACTGGCACTTAAAAAATGCAAGCAGCTCCAAACGCAAAATCTCTTTCTTTTAAACCCACAGGACACTTCCAGTAACAGTCTTTTTAGAGGAGCAAGGTGTTTGCGTCATGGGGCTCCGACTGCTTAATCTGTACCCAACCCGAAACAATTGATCACGTTTTTACACTGCTGGGAGGGGTATACTTTTGAGGCTTGTTGCAGAGGACAATCAGAAAAGAATTTCCAGTACACCCGCATGGAATTAGGTACTAGCAATTGATACTGAAGACGGATACCATTTCAACAAATCATGGTAATTGGCTTGCACAGTCAAATGGTGCTCACTAATGACTAGATTTTGCTGTGACCCAGATGTAGACCAGCAAGGCTGTATGTACAGTAAAGTGGGGGCAGTTTGATAGAACTAGAAAAAATAAAAGAATGTCTTCCTTGATGGTGGTTAAGGCGGCGGACACTAAGCCAACAGAAACGGCCGTTGTGATTTCATAAGAACTTCGATGTAAAATACTGATTACTCATGAAGAATTTATAAATGACAATGTATTGAGGCAGTGATTGACGGCAGATATGTGCTAGAAATTTTTGTG